>NC_086286.1:1419196-1614196 GCF_963924245.1 Chroicocephalus ridibundus
TGTCAGATATTATTCAGCCTAGAGTACTTCCAAATCCTGCCTGCTATTTCACCTACGTGTGCAGAATGCGGTCTGCTTCAAACCTGAGGTATCAGTCACTGGTTTGTAGTAGCCATTAACATATGCTTTTCCCATGGTTTGTGTACTTATTCTAAGCATGTGCCTTTTACAATGCAGAACACAAGAGACTTGTTTTGTAAGATTAATGAAGGTCACCAAAATTCTCAAAAGTATTCTGATAATTAAGGCTTTGTTTATCAAAAACAAGTTATATTAAGAGCAAAAAGATTCATGGTAATTATTCATAATCTTAACAATTCAAGTGTAGCCACCTCATTTGTGCATTTAATTCTTCTTGTTAATGTTTTGCATAAATCTGCATAATTACTTGAGTTGCCTGTTGTAATTTTGACAGCTACTCAGTTCATGTGCACTAAAGTATATCAAAAGCTTGATGTGCTGAATATTTATAATTTTACGTATGTTCTTGGGATAATATTTTTTCAACAATATTTTTAGTTTTTGTAAAATTGACATGGTATACTGGGAAAGATTGCCAAACATAGATCTCCATATTAGCACATGATGGAACTAGAGCAACACTGAAAGGTATAGTACCCGGCTTTCGAAGTCTTTTACAGAAAATACATAGGAATTGTCCACATGAAACGTTTTGACAATTTTTTAGTAGGTGTGTTAATGTCTTTAATGCGAACACATACTTCAAAAAAAAAGTTTTGCAGCACGTTCCCCGCATGTGCAAGTACAAGCCGGTGCCTAGATTTTACTCCCAGTCGCAGAGAAGAGGAGAAGAGGGGAAGGCAGCAGCAGGGCTGGCATTAGCATGGGGAGCCAGCCCCGGTGGCGCGCAGGCTGCGGCGCTGAACGGCTCCCGGGGGGCGCGGGGCGCCGGGGAAGGGTCTGCCTGCAATGTGGCCAAACAAAACAGCCTCGGCGGCCACCAGATCCAACTTCTGGCTTCCCCGCTGCTCCCGCACATTAACACTTTGCGGGTGATGGAATGAGAGTCGCGTTCTTGGGAGAAATGCAAGACGTACAAAAGAAGAACGGTGGAGATCAATCGAGTCGTTTCATCCTTTGACCGCAGTTCTGGGGAGGAAAGGAATTTGCAGAGTGAAAAGGTGCTAATGACCTCTGCCGCACACAGAATAAACACACCGTCTCCTACGGACAGCAAAGGCTGAGGTTATTTATAAATATCATTGTGCTTGTCAATTATAAAAGCAGTTGCTAACTAATTACGGCAGCAAGTTTGCAGTGCATCTGATGGCTGTCTGGCACAGTGCGGTGTGAATCTGCAGCCGGCTGAAATCACACAGATTATTCAGGCTTTCTACAAATGTTGACAAAATGCTGGTTTGAAAACCTAGTCCGGATCCTTTAAAAATACTGTCTCAAGACAGTTTGTTTTGGAAAGGCTGTGCTGTGCATGCCGAAGGTACCGAGTTTTGCACTTCGGGCTAACATTCCAGCGCAGGAGCTCTGCTCACAGCTGGGCACAGCCGCACCTTACTGCAATAGCAGGCTGTGCTATAGAAATGCCTGCTCATGTCTGTTAGCCCTTCCATGCAAAACTTCATGTTCTTGTATGAAAACAGCTTTCGCTAAGACAGATAAAAGGAGGGATCCTACTTCAGACATCATAGCATTGTTTCCTAGGAAAGAGATCTGATGTGAGTGAAATGCTGTTGCCCAACAGGAGAAGAAAATGAATATATTGGTAGTGGTTATCAAAAAGCAGAAGCAAAATTCTCCTTTGGGTGCCGGTGTTCCAGCTATACAGATTCCTCTGCTGTCGCAGAGTTGATGCTATAGGTTAATTTTGAACGCTTAAAATATTAGAAATATGGCTTATCCTTCAGTCACAGACCCACTTCAGGGGTGTAACACCATTGGAGGAAAGAGGAAGGTTTAAACTGTTTCTGTTCTGCTCAAAATATATTGGGGGTTGATTTAAGAGTAAAAGGAGGAAAGGCGCAGTTGTCATGCACTGCTATCTTTCACTTTAATGAGCACTCAAATGTAAGTGAAAAATTAAAAGGTGGTTGTATTTAGAAATAGCTGGAGCCACACACTCAATGTATGTTGCACACAGTGGGGAATGAGCATTAAAAATGAGGGGGGAAAACCCATCTCCTTTGCAGCTATGTTCATTAATTAAAAGAAGTTTGCTGAACTAAATTTGGAAAGAAAAAAAAAAAGAGAGGAAAAAAAACTTCTTTAATTGTGTTTACCCAAAAGCCTTTTCTTCCTAATTTAAATAGCATAAACATCTGGACTAAAGCAATATTAGAATCATGGCAGTAGTCAAGCAAATCTTGTGGAAAATAATGAAATTAGATCCCTGGTGTTGTGACAGAGTAAGGGCAGGATACATCAGTTCGATGTTAATAAAATTTCCATGAATGACTGAATACAATTAAGAAATTGTCAGTTGCGGCAATGAACTTTTGTAGCTCATAGATGTTTGCATCATTTGATTATGCTGGCAATTTAAAATTGTTTGTTAGTGTCTGTGTTGGGATATTAATTATGACCTTTATTACAGCCCACAATTAAACTAGTCATATAGCAACAAGCAGCCTGTGTTGTGGTAGTAAAGGATCTGAACTGTTTAGAATAGGGTCTTGGTATCTTCAGACCATTCACTCATCATCCAAATTGGAAATTATTTGAAATGATCCAATACTTTAAAAAACAATTCTACTGGGTTGAGTAATCCTTTTAATAAAGAAATTTTGGTGTAATAGTGTTTTAACAGTTTTAATTGCTAACAACATCTGTAAAACCGTTTTAAAAAAAGGGAGAGAGGAAGCATTTTTAACCGTGACTCCAAGATAAGCTTTCCCCTGTTTCAGGAAGAGAAAACAATTATTCATTGGTTAATTAGCTGTAAACAACTTTTTAAAGACACATCCATTATATATGTAATTATTTGCAAAAAGCTTGAACGTCATTTGTGCTAATGCATAATTATTAGCGCTCGCTAGAAGGACGAAGGGCGTAGAGCTGGCCGCGGCTGGCGGGAGGTGCGGGAGGTGCGGGAGGTGCGGGAGGTGCGGGAGGTGCGGGAGGTGCGGGAGCGGGCCCGGGGAGGGGCCGAGGGCCAGGCCGCTCGCTGCCGGAACCGTGCGCTTCTGCGGCCGCGGTGTCGCTGCCACACGGCAGGAAAGACATCCCCGCCAGAGGAGCACATAGTTCCTGTGAGTTTGGGAATTCTTTTTTTTTTTTTTTTTTAAAACCTCCCGTGGCACACTTGTCATTTTTTTTAGAACTGCGTACTCCCTTTATTATTGCGTAGCTGAGTGGCAGCTTTACAGTGCCCTCAGTACGTCCATTTACTAACTGTTATACCTAATTTACTAAGAAGATGTAAAGTCGTAGTGAAATCTGTTTAGGCTTTTGTAATGTGTTGACTGGAGCACTGTTTATAGTCATTAGCATATGAATGAAAGGAATAATATTTTAAACACTTAGATATTTTAATATAGATCAAGGGAAACTGTAACATTTGTCCTAACACGTTGCAAATTCCAACTAAGACATCAGAGAAACATGCCTGAAATATGTGGTGATTTACGTCTGTGTTTATCAAAAAAAATTACAGTGAAAGAGGCAATTCAGGGCCACATCAATAAGAACTTAAGCATCTGAGTGACCTAATTCTGACACGACCGTAGTTGTGTTGTGCTTAAACTGTTATCCCGGGCACATCTAACAGAATAATTTATGTTAAACAGAGGCCTGATATTTAACCATGTGCCAAGTCCCCATGTTTTGGTGGAGTTAGAATTTTTCAGAGCCATTTGTGCAAGTGGCGAGCCACAGGGGCATCATAAATGGTGTCACAGGAGCGCTGCAGATCCCCAGGAAGGTCCATGGATGTGCTTTAGCCCTGACCTGGAAGGATCGACCTGAGCGGCGGGAGATTTGTTCAGTCTCCATGAATTTGGCTGCTTTTCAGATGCTGCCAGTAATGATGCTAATTGCTGGCATTTGCGGCGGTCGGGTTTGCGATACAGGCACCTGTACCGTGTCAGGATTTCCCATCTTTTCAACAAGAAAACAGCTCACAATTGTCTTTTATGAAACCGGAGGAACAGCGTTTGACAGCTCCGAAGGAATACCCTGGGTGATTTTAGCATTTCAGTTCTCTGGAGTATATTAAGGAGGAATCACGCACTTTCATTTGTATGATTTCTTTGAAGCAATCATTATGTGGAAGCATTTGGGGATGGAATTTTTGTAACTGTTTTAGTTGACAAATAAATTATTGCATTTTAAGGGATTTGTGTATTTAAGCATAGACGATTATTCAGAAGGTTTGGTTGCTGCAAATCGGAAGCCTTGTAGCTCAATTTACTAATTTATTTTGTGACCTGTGACTAAACTGAGTAAAAATGCAAATAGCACAAGCCCTTTACATTTTATCACCGGATCAGTTTACTGATGGGAGGATCAGAGTCACTAAGCAGTTCAACACTCTTGTGATTTCCAAGTAGTCAGACACTAAAAGTGTCTATAGTGAAGACTAGAGGAAAGCTTACATGAACAGAGGTTTTACTGGAATTCGGTATCTATTTGTTTCCGCCTTGGAATGCGGGAGCAAGAGCATATTGTCCATTGTAAGGACAATATTTTTTTTCTCCCATCGCATGTGGAGTTGCAGCATGCTCCTGTTAGGAGGAAACAACTGGTGAAGCAGAAAGAGACAATGAAAGCTTAAATGGGTGTTGTCATTCCCCTTTGAGTACACCTCTTTTCAGAGAGCATAAGCAAAAAATTGGAATCTTTTACTTTCATCACTCTTACTTTTTAACTGATGTCCCCCCATGGTTTTTAGAGGGTTTTGTTTGTTTACAAGTATTACAGGTGTTTATTTGCTACTTATTTGCAAGTCAGTCTTAGCAGTGATGTCGGCCCCATTTTGGAACCAGTGCTAGGGCACAGTTTCTCTCCTGGGGAAACCAGATGAAGTTGTGTTCATGCCTCCTATGGAAGCGGGTTTGAGTCTATTAATACCTATTTTTGCAGATCCAGCAGAGGGAGCAGAAGTCCACCGATGGGGCTGCTTTGGACGAAACATTTGGGGTGGCAGATGGGTTGGCAAAAATTGCTTGTGGAGGTGGGGAACTGCATGAATCATTCCCCCCATATTCTGAGAAAACTGCTCAATTAAAACACTAAAGATTGCTCTGTAATTCAGTAATTTTTCACATCCTGGAATTTCATTTTTTTTCTTTAAATTCTCCATGAGTTGGTACCGTATTATAAGAGTTGATTAAAACTATTTCCAGCGCTAACACAAGTGTAGTGATCCCAATTAGCCAGCGGATAATTGTTTCAGTAGGGAACAACACCCAATTGTGTCTTTGCATACCAGCTCCCCTGCCATTTTGCTCCGTTTGTGAATATGCATCAGAAGAGTTGGCTAAACTGGTTTTGTGGCTGCCATATGTAACCATCAGGCTTTACTTTGTGTCCACACTAGCAGCAGTTATGCTGCTTTGGGCTACTAGGATTTGTAGTCGTTTGGTCGATCTTCAACAGAATGCAATTTAAGGGGGTCAAATTTAGAGCTGGACTATGAGATACTGGCCCCTTAAAAAAACCCCAAACAACCCAAAACAAAACGGTAACAATGCGTTATAGCAGAATCTGGTGATCTGGGGCTTGCTGCTAGAGGTGGCAGCGGGTGGATTTTGTGGCGGAATCACAGCCACAAAAGAACTCATTCCAAGGTAACCAGCAAAAAAGCAAAAATTATTCTCAACCGATTTGCTGCAATGTGAGGATTCACTGAACCCCCCCAAACCACCCAAGTATTTGCTGGCTTGGCTCATGCGTTTCCTCTTTCACTTTGTCTTGAATTGCTTTGAGGTGTAGGCTCCATCTTCCTCTTGCGAGTTGAGGCTCGGTTGCAGTTGAGATGACATCCAGGGACAGCCTCTAGGGTTTCTCGAAAAAAGGTCTGTCCAAAGTTGAGAGGCAGCTGGCACGAAACACGTGTGCAAATGCAATATCACGGTTTGAGTTGCTTTAGGTGGCTGAGCACGTGGACTTACGTATGTCTACATTCACGGAATTAAAAATATCAAATGTTAAATCTATATGAATGGCTTTCTGATTTGCTCACCAAGGCTGCTTTATTGGGAGTGCTTTTAAGATACGTGTTTTTTAGGGAAGTGGAGCGATGACTCCAAATCTCAGGAACTCAAACTCACAGGAAACTCAAGTGAACTCATGGACTAAAGCTGTCATGAACATTAAATAAACTATATTTAGAGATCTTACTTGTTTTACGTTGGCCAAACCTGAAGATTGTATAGAGATCACATTTCCAAGTCTCTCTGGAATTGTGAAGTCTAAAAACTCAATTCTTACATGCAAATCTAGATTATTTTTTTCTTAAAGCAAAACTTTTGAAAACTCAGGGCATTAAAAGCTATCCAGATACTGTGAGGCTGAGAACTGTACGAGCGGTGTCGTGGCTGCCGCTCAGCGTAGAAGCCAGGCCTGTGGAAGGGGAGGTGTGTGCAGCCGGGGCTGCGCCTGGCACAGAGGACACAGCGACGGTCTCCAGGTTTGGGAAAAGGAGGTTGTGAGGAGCATCAAAGGCAGAGTAACCGGCTCAATGCAAACCAGTTTTCTTCAGTTAGTATTTTTGCATTATAAACAGTTCCTCGCTATTTTTTAGAAATTCAGTTTTAACAAATATTTTAGATTCTAACCCATTTAATATCAGAAGAAATGAAAAGAAAATGACTGCTTTGTTTTATTATTTTCTTATCTTGCTTGCTTTTTGTTTTCCCCTCTGACATGAGGCAAGGGTGATAGTGCAGAAAAAGCAAAGGGCGGTTGGGGGACAGGAGGCTGGAGATCCAAAATATCTTAGTTGATGAAGGCAGCTTTCTTTTTTTCAGATGAATTCATTCAAAGATAATATCTACTCCTCCCAAGGAAAAATAAAAAAACCAAACCCCCATGAAAACCATATTCCTGTGCGTATAAAAAAGTTCAAAGTTTCCCCAAAGTAACTTTTTTATTTAGAAGATAATTGCGCTTGCTTGGCCACCTTTGTAGACAAGCGGATGTGGGCTTTAGCTTTGATTAAGCAGTAAACCTTATAACTGGACATAAACCTGGCTCCTGACAAGAGGACATCTAGAGATACTCTATTTTATTTCCCTCCTCAAAACAAGTAGGATTTTCTGAAGACACTTGAGTTTCCTGACTCTATGGACTAAAACCTTTCTTGGGCCAGAGCTGTATCCGCCTCCCCCCTCTATCTTACCTCTCCCAATTATCCAAATGAGAGAATCCTGTGCATCGTTAGCTCCAGCACTCCGCCTCCCTGCAGTGCTTCCTCTCTCCTAAGCCCCCCCTTTGCCTGCTGGAAGAGAGGTGCAAATCTGGAAGAAACTGTGTCTGTGCTTTCAGTAGGTACCCAAATCTGCACGTTTCCTGTGTGCAAAGCTTGCAAGATGTCTGGGCTGGTGGGAAATTGAGTTCGTGTGAGGTGCTGAACGGAAGTTTGGTCTTCCTTGGGACTATGTGATCTTTGTAAAGAGGAGAGAGGCGGGCACAAAAGCTTATAGGAAGGTGAAGGAGACTGGGGGCTTTTGATGAGCGTTAGTGTCTTTGGAGTAGGTTGTACTTTACCGCCCAGCTAAAGGGAGAGCGGGGTGCGATGGCCACGGGGGCTATTGGCAAGGTGGATGGGTCGCTCTTACAACCTGAGGTTTCCTAACGTGATCTTCTGTTAGTCAGTGTCGATGGCTTTTTGCTGATTAAAGGAAGAAAGGCGATCTCGTCATAACAACAACAAACTAAAACAGAACAAAACCCTGCGAGTCTACACATTAATGGAAAGAATCAGAGAAAGGAAAACGAAACAAAAGTAGGGTAGTCAGAACGCAATTTACAATGTTTCTGGCAGAAGATGCTGTGGCTTTTTTAACTCTATTCTCTAAGCTAAAGATGGAGTTGTCAGCCGTAACTTTGAATTTTCTTGCTTTTAGCAGTTTGCGTTTAAACATTAATGTTATTGAAAATAGCTTTTTATCCGTGTGTATTAAGGGTTTGTTTGCCAAAGTCTCTGCTCCCAAATGCGTGAATTTCAGCAGCTAGCGAACATCAAGGCGAGGAGATTTTTCAGCTCAAAAAGTTATCTTTAAAATTGAAGATTAGTCTTTCGCTGTATACTTTTTGTGAATAATTATTAGAATCTATAATAAACAGTCCCTCTTTATTGTTCTATTATATTGAAAGAGAGATGCCTTGATGATATCATTTTAATTAACTCTTGCTGTGTTTTACTGAAGTGCAAAGCATTAAGCGTTGTTTATGTAAGCGCCACGACATTCAGGTTGCCTGGAAGAAGTAAATAAAAGTGTAGGTCAAACTGTATTAATGTGTCTTGCCAGCTATTATTACATCCGCTTTTGAGTAGCATTTATTCTGTAATTGATGGTTGTCAGCCTGCAATTTCCATAGTTACATTCTGAACACTTCAAGTTTTTCCTAATTTTTGTAGTGTTTACACCATATATAGTAAAAGATTAAAGTAAAATGGAAAAATGAGTTACCAATTTTTATTTGACCGGCTTAATATTTCTTTCTCCAGGGGAATCACTCCAGTTATTTGCCAAGTTCATATATCTATAATATTCTTTTAGATTCAATTTTCTGCCCTTTACTTTTCTCCATTTCATATTTACTTTATTCTTTGTGGTCATCCATCTAATCTGTACATCTGTGTCTACCTAATCGGCCTAATATATCCATGTATCATTTCTTTAATGATTTTATTATTGAAATGTCACTTAGTGTTTGATACTTAAGCATACATTACAAAAGCTTAATTCTCCCATTAGTGGATCAAACTTCCATTCCGCTCCCACGTTCAGACTGCTTCAGGAGTTAAACAAGCCCTGTTGAATGTCGTCCAAGAGCTGTAATGCAGATCTATTTATTTTTTTTCAGTCTGTATTAGTGAGCGGAAGCCCCTGTGCAGATCCGGGTCACTGCTTGTGCTCCAGCATTGGCTAGAGGTTGGTGAAGAAGCAAGATTTCCTTTCCTTGTGTAACCTGAATTTCATCTTCGAGGCCTAGCTTCTGCAAAAGAAACTTAGGAATTAAACTTTTCAGCCACTTCTGCCATCCATAATGAACTACAGCTGTTTTAGAAGCTTCTTTGGCTTTTTTTCTGTCCATTTATGTCCAACTTTACTGTTTCAGCTTTGTTTCAGCTTCCTTCAACAAAATACTTGACTTCTGAGAAGTGCATCGCTAACAAGAACATCTCGCAAATTACATCCATTCTTGCCCTCCCCTCTGTTGAGCTTCTCCAGGTATTGAACATCCCTGTAAGAGGGCGCTGCCCTTTGCCTTTGAGCTCCTCTTCCCATACGGCGCCTCTCTTCCTGGCTTCTGGCTGCACGCCAGTCGTGGCAGTGTTTTCTACAACTTGGCCGCTTCGTCCCTATTCCTCCAGACTCCCGTGTTTCCCTAGGATCTAGCAAAGGTTTCCACCCTTGTTTTCTAGAACTTCTACTAAAACCCCTGTAAGATAGCATGGATTTGCTCCGTTTCTTTTCCGCTTCCTCCTATTCATCTTCACGTCACCGTATAGTCATGCCTCTGACATGGAATGGCTGTTCTCTACTGTAGTGTTTGCGGTTTCTGTCGAGACAAGTCATGATGTGATGCTATGGCTCTGGATCAGGCTACCTCGGTGTTTTCTCACATGATTTCGTATTTCTCCATTGTACCTCTCTGTGTCTTTGTTCTGTGTATGTTTTCAAATTATTTCAATTTTAACCTTTTCTTGGTTTTTTGCTATGAGCCCTCTGAGTCTGGGAAGTGCCTGACAAATCTGCTGTTACAAAATATTCTGGATAAAAAGGCTAGTTTTGTGTTGTTGAATGGGTTGTATGTGGAAATACTTTTTAAGGTTTTTTTTAGAGCAAGCTTGTGGTTTGCTTAAAAGAGGTTGTTAAAGAGAATTCCATTGTGTTTCTCTAGTGAAGCATAGCTATCCAGTTAAATACGTTGTACGGGCACTGAATAGCATAACGCTTAAGGGATGCTGAATTTTACTTTGGACGTGTTTTTGTATTTCTTCGTCGTGGCAGAGACTTTATGGTGACAGGGTGGTAGGGAACTGAGGGCGCTATGGTTAACAGAGCGGCCTGCAGTTAAGGTCCTTGGTATTAGACTCTTTTTTTCCTTCCCTTTTTTCCCCCTTTCATAAGCTCAGTAGGCTGCGGTTGGAGTTCACTGACTTGTCTTTGTTGTGGGCAGAATTCAAGTACTAGGTCCAATTAAAAACTGACATTACCATCATGTCTGTACTTCTGTAGCGCGTTCCTCTTCTACAGAAAGCCAAATACCTATTTGCATATTTTGGATTACTGAAACCAAAGAGACAAAGCAAAGGGGACAATTTTTACTAGTTCGTAAATGAATTGATGCCGAATAGCAAACCTCGTTATTCTGTCCAAATCTGTTAAACAAATGAAAACGGGTGAGCCGTCCTCTCTTTGTCTCTTATTTAAGCAAATGGCATGATCTCAGGAGAACATCTTTAACTAAGAGAGCATAAGTGCGCGGAATGACAGGTACAAATAACTTCATACAACAGACAGACAAATTTTGCTGATTGTCTGTATTTAAAAAAAAAGAAAGAAAGAAAAAAAGCCTGGCCTAAAAGACTACAGTAAATCACGAAAGTGATCTCAAGTGAACAGAGATAGATTTCTGGAATACGGTGTGCAATGAAACCACTGACCTCTTATACAAGGGTTCATGTCTTTTTCTACAGAAACAGATGGGTAATAGCATAATGCTGAAATCATGCTCTACATAATATGGACCTAGTGATTGCAGACCTGATTGCTTGCCATATGGTTGCTGAAGGGTTGAAGAGAAAATGGGATGATATGCAAACCCTTAAAAGCAACATTTTTATTGAATGGCCATTACATTAAAACCGAAACTCTGCAAATGAAGGGAAGAACTGTGGTGAATAATGATGAAATAACAAAACAATAAAAGAAGAAACACAATAGCATGTATTTGTTTTCAATATGCAAAATAATGCTCCTCATTTTTTTTGTCATTTTGCCTTGTGTTATGAGCATTCGGTGGAAAGTTGGTGGGACGTTACTGCCTGCAGGGCACAAATACAGTATAGTGGAGCATTGCGGTATTCACTAGGTCAGACAGAAAAAGAAAATAATCACTTGTCTCAAAGGAAAAGCTTCTGAGTTAAATGCTAACTAAAATATGCAACTTGCATACATGAACCGCATTACTGAGAGGCTGGTGGAAAGCCGTCATGAGACTTGCTTTTCCAAGACAGACTCCTACAGCCTATTTACTCTCTCTTCTGGAAAAAAGTTGCTTTTCTCACTGATATTTTTTTTTTTCTTGGATCATCCGTGTTACTGGTAAATAGCCTATTTTTTGTTGTTGACATCTCTCAGTAATTTGCTTAGTATAGTTGGAGGAAATGCAAAGAGTTAGTGTGTAAGTGCCCACTTAGTAACGCAAACTCGTCTAGAAGAGGCTTCTTTGTAGGAAGAAGCTTAGACGTGGCACTCGGCAATGGGACCACAACACGGCACCACCAGCAGGCCGTGCCTGCTTGCGTGCTGAGGACAACTGTATATGAGAGTGCGACATGGTGAGAACGATGGCAAGTCTCTGAAACCGATGAGAGACAGAAAAGGGCTCTGAAACCCTGGTTTCCTGGGCTTTTATCATACAGTGTTTGAACGGCAGGCCCAGTATAGCCTCTTTTGAGGCATTAATGGCTTGCTCGCTCTCTGTTTTGCCGTCATGGATTCACAGGGGGAGGGTACGCAGTGGATGAAAGCTACGCATTCAGCTCAGTCTGGAGATTATGAAAGTTTGGAGTTAGATAACGTGAGCCACTAGAATCTGGCTGGACTTTGGCTCCTCCAGAGGCTCAGTTGTGCACAAACATGCAGGTGGCTGGTTGCTTAGCGCACAGTGGACCTTACCAGCTTTTATGTCAAAAGATGCCAAAAGGATACTTTTGTTCCTAATGTGAGATTAAAACCTCACAGCAGGATGTATCCTTCCTCTATCAGGAGGCGCTCCGTGTTCTGCAAGGCATGTCTTGTCTCCGCTCTCTAGCGCACAGGCATATTTAGAGAGGGGTGGGTAAGCGGTTATCAGTTTGTTTTGGCAAGTACGCTGCTCTGCCGTGCTGCGTGGCTACGCTGCCTCACACCTGGCTACTGCAACAAATACATCTCTGTACGGTTGCCCTCTCTATACCATGCTGCTTAAGAGCTTCCAAGATCAAGATGGGGTAATAGAGCCATCTCTGATTAAGCGCTACTAAATACGGACTTCCTTAGCTTGACAGGCTTGTCTGGGGCATCCCATAAATCACAATTTGGTTGACTCCAAGAATGGAAAATATTTATTTGAACAATTATTATCAAAGGGAAACCTTCCGTGTATGAGAACCTCAGGATCATCCTCAGGATTGTTAGGCCGCCCACCTCGCTTTTATTTCATTTGGAGGCCTAAAGACATATGACAAGCAGCATATTCCAGTATTTAACACGTTTTGAGTATGGTGAAACAGATTTTCATATGATGAGAAGAGATTTCCTCCAGCCTATAAAACTGATTCTCATACTTCTCGACTAGTGACATGCCGGCTGTGTGGCAGCAATAAGTTTTGCATAACTTTTAAGAGCCCGCGCTGACCTACTTAACAGGCATCCACTGCTACATAATGTATTTAGGTCAAGTATTGTGTTTGAGCTTATCATCAATCTTGTAATAGTCCGGCTCACTGTGAAAGCCACAGGTATGGGATTGATGCAAACATTCTGTAGGATGGAAAATATTCTTGTCATTTTCTTAACGGGAGGCCTATCATTATGGTGTTATTATTTGTTATTTTTATTGTAGAAGCACCAAGGAACAGCCTGCCCAGGGAGGTGGTTGAGTCACCATCCCTAGAGGTGTTTAAGAAACGTCTAGATGTGGCACTTCAGGGCATGCTCTAGGGGCAGAGATTGTAGGTTGTTTATTTGTGGGGTTTTTTGGTTTGGGTTTTTTTTTTTTTGGTGTGTGTATGGTTGGACTCTATGATCTCAAAGGTCCTTTCCAACCATGAAGATTCTATGATTCTGTGATTGCCAATCACAGCCCCCCCAACCTCTGCTGTTGCACCGCTGGTTTGTCTCCCTACGTTACCCGGTTAAAAGGATGTCCAAAACCATCTGTGAAAAGTGATTTTTATTTTTTCTTAAACGGTTCGTTTGGGCTAGACAGTACACGTGGCAGTTTAAAAATCTGTATTTTTACTGTGGCAGGTTACGGACTGTTTCTGACTTTCAAAATAACAAAACTGGCAGTTTTGCACCCCTGTATGCAAATACAGAAGAGGTCCCTTGCAAATGGGACTGGGCTAAGCAATCGTTTTCCAAAAGCAACGTGCTTCCTTTTGTTCCTACCGTAGTTGCAGTTGATGCTCTAGCCCACGCTTTGGGCAGACTCTTAAAGCCCGTATTTTAATGAAGTGATGCCAGCACACTTAGTCACCCATATGATGTTAGCGAAGTGCATGTTGGTTTGTGCAGTAAATTGTTGCAAAGTTATATGACATCTTAATGCTCTGACAGGATGGGAAAGACAGTAACACCACTGAAAAGACCAGAAAAGGCCCTTTATAGCTACTGAATAATACATTAGCTTTTAACACTGTATATACAAGCAAAATGGGATAAGGTATAAAATCAACAAAATAATTATTTATACCAGATGTTACATATTTTATCGGAATCAGGACTATACAACCTCACAACACGGTGTGAACTGGTTTTGATATGGTATTCATTACCCCTAAGAGTTGTAAATCCCTGCAGTCCTAGTTGGACTCTGCCCTTGGGGCTGACGAAACGCTATCTTACTTGTGCCTGGTTTGAAAAAAGTGACTCTGGAAGGAACTTGGTGCTCTCTCCTGTGAACTGACTTGCAGGGATCATTCCTACTGCCCCAAATGTGCAAACGGGGGGACCTGCCATCAGCTTCTAGGATGCGCAAGTGGGTACCTGCATAAAAATGCTTCTAAAATTTATATATATAATGCTGCGGATCTGAAAATCTATACTGCACTTTTCAGCAGCGTATTACAATGTACGAGCTGGTAAAGAAGAGTTACACGGCAATCAAATATGCATGAGAAAAAGTCCAATTTATACATGGATCCCAAGAGTTTGGCAACTTGTATCCTTTGCTTCCTTTTTAAATGCTGTGCAAACATTATCAGTTCGTATGACAAATTAGTTTGTGCTATCTGCTTCTGTATTCCAAACAGAACTTCCATGAAGTTATTTGCTGCTTTATTTAAATATACTTTTAGAGAGGAAAAAACCATCAGTACAGTACCTTTTTCACAAGGCAAGAGTACTGAGCCTTCGCTCTGAGCGCTCTCACTTTGAGGGTCTTGCATTACACCTTAACGTCACCTTAGCGTGCCTTAATTTGTGATACAGCTGGATTTTTTTCAACAGACCTTATTTCCAGAGTTTTGGCTCATTGTATTGAAATATTGCTTTAAAATTATGGGCTTTAATTCTGGCTAAATAAATAAATAATAATAAAAAAGTTAAGCATCTTTAATTGTGGATTTTGATGATAATCAAAAATATCTGGTTTGCTTTTTCCTGCAATAAATGACAAGATCTTCAACATTCAGAAAGACTTTCTGTAGTGCAATTCCATTTCAGTAAGAAGTTGTGAGTTCTTTGCCTTGAGTTCGCAGATACCAGAATGAGAATGAGTGGGCAGAGGTGAAATTCCTTCTGTCAAACACAAAGTCGATGGGGGGGAAATAGGGAGGCGGTTGTATGCAAAATAGAGACACTTGAACGTCTGCTTATACGCTAATTTATTTATACATACGACAAGAGGAGTACTTCTTATTCAAGATAACATAAATAACCATAGCACATGTTTTAGGGAGTATACTCGGAATGACAGTGTTGTCTTAGGTAAATTCAGGAATTCTGCAAGATGAGCAGTTGTCCTTTTCAGTTCTCTAAATGTAAACAAATAGCCTCTTTATTTTAGGGACACAGTTGTATTTCCCGAGCTCTTACTGCAGGCAAGTGTCAGCTACATATATTACCTTTTCTTGCTCTTTTAAGGGTACCTGTAGGGTTGAAAGGAAGGGAGGAAAGAGGCCAAGGATGGAAGAATTTCGTTCCAATATTCTTCTGTAAAGATTGCTGAGTTTCTTGTATTTTGAGCAGGTACACAGAGGCTAAACACAGCCCTGGAAAAGTTGCAAGAGTCGCTCGTTTCCTTCCTTGTGGAAGTTCGTATTTGCTAGGGGTAAGTGCACTGAGCCGGCTGGAGGACCGAGAAGAGCGTTCTGAGGTGAACGCGCAGCTTCCCGACCTGGGCCTGGATGTTCAGGTTCCTGGTGCAGCTGCCTTTGATTCCAAAATTGGAGGAAAAAAGTAGCAAGCACGTTCTCTAACGTAGGGTGGGGTGGGTGCATTTGGAGGGGTTTCTAGATTTTTATTACAGCTTTTATCTTTAAATTTCTTACAAAGTAGGAAGTACCTTCTAATCTTTTAGCTGTCTTTTGCTTTTACGTTGAAGGATGCAGAAGCATATCGATTGATCCCTTCTCCAAACATTTTGAAGCACTTGAAGCCATTTCTTGCCACATTGTTATTTATAGCGATTCACTAAATTAAAAAATGCTACTTTTCCCTTGCAGGTATATGCATCATTTATAGCCTGGCTTCATTATATTCCATACCGAATAAACTCCTGCAGGAGAGGGGTTGTGCGAGGCTCTGATGTCAGTACATTCACACGCATTCAATTCCTGGCAGAATCATATTCACTGTAACAAAAGGTTCATTAGCAGGACAAAAATGCTTAACTTGGGAAACTGCTGGAAGAAGTGAGACACATTTTCAGGCTGATATTGTTGATACGCAATTATATATTATGTACAGAGTTGATCTGGGATTAGCTAATCCCAAATGACAAGTATAAACGTGATAGAAGTTGTTCATTCAAATCTCTTTCTGTAGTCATAACTTTGAATAGAAGTTATCGTCGTTAAATCTAGAGTGTATATAAGGGCGACTCACTGAAGGTAATAGAGCGGGGCCATTTACACCACATGGGAGCTTTACATAATGCTAGCACTTACTTTGCAAACTGCAAATATAGGGGGGAAAAAAAAAAGTTACTCGGTACATCTTATTTACACGTGCAACTAGTGCGAAACGAATTGATAGCCTCAATTCTGTTATGCATTTAAATATGTTCTTTATTCTTCCCGCTCCTCTCCCCTGTTGTTGAAGCGTAATGGTGGGTGCTTTCAGAGAGAACACCTGGGCACGTTCTTTGCAGAATGTCGTGGCTCTGCCTGGACCAACTCTGGAAATGGATCATTTTAGTTTTGTTGAAATGGCAGTTAAATAGGAGGAATATATCAAGAGTTAAAACTTCATTACTGGAGAGCAATAAAAATGCATCAAGCCTGGGATATTGTCTAGAAGATCAGATTTCTTGGTTATGTTGACACTTTAAAGAAATATGTTTATTTAAGGAATAGAAATTCTATATACTGGAATACTACAGTGATAAATTACATTCTAGTTAGGCTATCTGATGCTCTAATTTTATCGCCCAACAATGGACTGTTGCTACCCGTATGGAAGTCAACTGAAGAAGAAAGGAAAAAAAAAAAAAGCTATGGGGAAAATCTGCCTTGAACCTTTCTCTAGTACTTCAGTGGGACTAATACGGAGCAGTGTTTCAAGTCTGAAAATGTTTAATGATATTTGTAAGCACCTTTTCACTGGATTCTAGCAAGGAAAGATCAGGTAAAGATGCGCTAGAGATAGCACAAAGAAACTTATCAGATTGGAATTTCTGCATAGATGAGGAGCAGGGGACACTTCGAGTTTCACGAAGAACTGGAAATAGGGACACGCACAAGCCTCCAGACTTACATGTCTGACAGCTTACCTAAATTTAGATGTTATGGCTGTTTTCATAACCTGAAACGTCTTCTGTGCAATGTGGATTCTTAAAAAGGGCTACCTGGAAAACACTATGATAAATATGTCTAGTTACAAGCAAAGTTGCAAGGAAGTGATTTTTAACATACTTCACAAAAAAAATTGCTACTCGTTCTCAGCTTTGCAGATGGTTTCCCAGGTTGACTTGTTAAAATGATAAGGAAGGACAAAGGCTCATTTGGCAGAACAGGAACTCTGTCATTACTCATTTTGAGAGCATCTGTCTTGCTTTTGCTCGTCTACTTCTGTGTTTGAGCACTGAATAGTCTGATAGTTTCTTCTGGTTTCAGTTATGGGGGACATTCTTGTGGGATGATGAGGTGTCTACGGCTTGAACTGTCAGTGCCGAGTAATTCATACGTGCTTGTGCCCTTGCAATTGCTGTACGAGAAACAGAGAAGAGAAGTCTTGAAGCATGAAGTGTAAAGTCCCCAGTTAGTTTCCAGCCTGGCCAGTGTGACCACAGGTACCTTCTATGAAGGACAGGAAAGCAAAAAGCCTGGCTTTGTAGGAAAAAAACAATATTACTTATTTATTTATAGAGGTATATCGTAACTTCTGTTTTGACCCAAACTTGTTTGTTACAATTTAATACATCAGTGTGGAATTCTACAGGAAAGAAAAGAATATCTCTCTAATAGAAGCCATACTGTGCTTTTAAAATGGTCTCAAGTAGATGAAGGCGGTATCTTGCGTTTGCCTTCACTCTGGAGTATCTTTGAGAATGCTTTGTGGAAGGAGGGTGTCTGTAGAAGTTTGATCTTCAGCTATCGATATTGCTCTGAAATAGGTACCAAGGATGCTGGAGGTTTTGTGACATCTGCTGTCAATTGTCACTTCTGAAAAACAAGGAGAGGGATTTAAAAAAAGTCCTTGGCACACCTTACTGCTTTAGTTCTGTTGAGTTGATTAAAAATGTTGTCTTTGATATAAATCAAATGAAGCAATACTTACAGTCTGCATGCCTTAGCTGAAATAGGTCTGCCAAGCTTAGGTGCTATATACATTTACTCTTCCTCCGGTTCCCAAAGTCTCTGTTCTCTTGTTCTAGTGAAATTTCAGTATTTCTAGGTTAATGATGTATTACTTCCATCTACTCTGCAGAAATACTATGTAGTTTGCAAAAATGTGTATTTTGAGAAATAGGAATACTTAAAAAAAAAAAAGTTGGGTGAGGAGGTAGAGTGTTCAAAGTTTGGTATTCAAACTCTGCTCAGGTATGTTTCCATCTTCTAGTTTCAAGCACCTACTTGATTTTCTGGATTCAGTATTTGTGCACGTTACAGAGGTTCACACTTGAAAATTGAGACTCCCATTTTTTACAACTTTCATTGTGAGGAAAAAATGGCCTATTGCATTGTGGGAAAGCGGAGGGCTCTCTTCAAAGGTATATAAATTAATTCTTTTCATTAGAGGAACAGAGGGAGAAAATGTGAAAATCAAATAAATTCAAATATGCTTAAGACGACTGATAAAAGGCTAAAGGAATTACATGAAAGAGATAGGAGAAACTTCAGAAGTACGTAAGGTGCTGTTAGCTCTTTACTTCTAGCGTTGGGTCTCTGCATTGGTGTGGCAGGCTGGGTCGCGGTGGACGGTTCCATCTCCGGGAGCCAAGAGGGCTGCAGGAGCAGCGAAGCAGGTGACTGCGCTTCCACGCGCTGCCAGGCAAACCCGCAGCTCCGTCTGCAGCTCTGGCAGCAGGCACGGAGCGTTCCATCTGCGTGGTTGCAGCATTAAAGGAAGTAGCCGTACGTCTCCGCCGTGGTGAGGGACTCGCTGCAGAGGTGGCGTGGCCGGCACGCGCTCCCTGGGGATTCCGGCTGGGCTGTCCGCAGAGGAGGAGGAGCTCTCTTCTCTGCGGAGGAAGGCTGCCGGCCCACGGAGACATCTGCTTTCGCGGCATCGCTGTCTTCTGGGGCGCAAGGGGAGTGTGATGGGCTGAAAGATGAGTGGAGCTGGAGACGTGGTGGTGAAGATCTGGCTGTGCCATCCTTTTTCATGACAAGTTTATGGATCCTTAAAGATGGTGGAAGCTGTACCCATCAAGGAGGGGTTTTATTTTCATTTCCAGCATGAGCAGAGAAGGGCTATATTTGTAGATTTCCTCTGCAGATGTAAGGGATGAGTCCTGGGCTCGATTTCATCCATATTTAGCCTTAAACCGAGAAAAGCTTAAAGTGCGGGACGGCTGAAATTCAGTATACCAAGTGTGTTCAGTGAAAAAATTTCCTTGTGGTCAAATTTATTGCTGAATGCCACCTTAAGGAGGTTTGCTGTGTCTTTCCACCCCTTTTTTTTCCTATCAAGAGTAAAACCAGGAATTGGAAAAGACAAAGATGTTAATTAAAAAAAAAAACACCATACAAAAGAAAAACAGAAAAAAGGTGTTGATTTCAGGAACTTTGATTTGCTTGATTTTGCTTAAAATAATTAGGCTTTCGCATTAGAAGTATCCTTTTGAAAAAAAGGATGTCTTTCTTTCAAAATCTTGAATGGGAAAAAATTCAGGTTGATGTCAGGCAGAGCTTACAGATATTTTTAGATGCAAGTTTAAAGTGCTCTGCTTAAAAACAGACGCCTTTTAAAAAAGAGATTTTTGGGGTTGGTTTCTTTGTAACTTGACAAGACGGTTTGCTCATGTCAATAGTCTTTTGATCACTCAAAAGACGTTGGAATAAAAAATGTCGGTACTTCCAGTCTTTTGATCCAGCTCCCTTAAGTATTGTTGCGGCAGGAGTAGACGGGATCATGATGATTTAACTGGCCAAGTTCGTGGGTGTAACGCCGAGGGCTTTGGGGCCCGCAGTCGCTTCTGGCAGGGTCACCGGAGGTGCCTGAACCCTTCCCCCGCCGGGCTGCCCCGCTCCGCACCGGGCCGTCTCCTGACCCGCTCTTTCCAGCTCGGGCGAACTCTGTGACGGGCGTTTTCAGGGTGAGGAGCGGGTCTTCTGTGGGAGGTCTAACTCGGGAGGGCCCCCCGGGGCAGGCCCCCCCAGGTCTCTGCCTCCTGTCTTGGGGCTCTTTGTAGGGCAATTAGTGACTCGCGTTACTGAAGTGGAGAGGGTTTTACGCGAAACCTCCTACTTTCTCCTCTTATTGAATTAGTGGGGTTTTTTGGAGCGCCTATCTGCATGTTAGCACTCTAATGTTTTTTCACGGCAGGAGAGTAATTTCCTAATTCATTTCTACTGCCGAACGTTCTTCACTCTAGTTACAAGAGAAATACAATGGGGTTTAGGTTTTTGTTTTTAAATACCCTGTAAACCTTGAATTAGAAAAATAAAGCGGTGAATATATAGAGTTATCCTCTCCTGAATATCTCTGTAAACCCTGATCACGAAAGCTGTAGGGAATATTTTCTGTAGGATTGAAATTTAGCAGAAAAAGAAAGTACATCATTAAAACCAAATCCTGGTATTCGTACAGAGTCTGGTTTTGTATATATGCCTATATATATTAAAAAAAATAGTGATTCTAGATTTGTTTAAATGGACTACTTGTTTTACGTGAATTACAGTCCGCACTTCAGAGCAGGCGCTCTCTGTGTGATTTGCTGTGTATATAATGTAATGATTGCAAGCAGCTGAAGCATCCAGTCAAGATGAATCAGGTGTAGGACCTCAAAATAGAAGATCTCTGTAAGGAGTGGCATATCGAGATTTGTGGTTTTCCCCATGCATGTTTCAGGAGGAAAAGAACATCTTAAAACTCTCAAAGAAGTTGACTATCAATAAGAGAAGCTCTGGAAACACAGGTTGAAATTCCCGTTGAAGCTGGTGGGAGTTTTGGTACTGACTTCAGTGAATTCAGAATTTTACCGTAAGGATTTTTAGGTGCTTTCTGAAATAAAAAGGCGACCTGTTTAATACTAACCCAGAACATTCGCCGTGTAGCTTCTGTCCTGCTCAAATTCAGATTGGCAGGTCTATAAACCGAAAGGAGAACTGTAAGAAAGTCAAACTATGTATTTCAAGTAAGAAAGGCACTTGGGATCTTTACACATCTTGCTCTCGGTAGTTATTCCTGGTAGCAGAGGTGAGCGAGCTGGAGTCGTTACGACCCGCAGCACTTTGTAAGGAGAGGGGAACGACAGAGAGAAAGTAGCGCCCTTAGCAAACGCCTCGCCGAGGTACGTGACACAAACCACTGCGACTCCCCAAATCAATTTGCAACACGGCAACTCATCGCTGCTGGCTCTTCTTGGAGGGGAGTTTACAAAAAGGCCACCGCTGGATGGATTTAAGGCACTAATTCTTGCCAGTGAGAAAGCAAACCCGGCATTTACTCAAATGTCTACCGCGGTCACGCCCGCGCAGATGACACTGAACATCTTCTTTTTGGCTTGCGCTGTTTGTTTCTGGAAAACATAAAGAAATGCATTAAGATCTAGAATTGCAGAAGAGGGAAATGAAATCAGTTTGTCACAGAAGATTTTTTTTTTATTGACATCTTTAGTTTGTTTTGATGTCTGTAATTAAATGGCTAATTATGTGTTTCTGTTGCGGTGGTCATGCTTTTATTACATAATTGCTGCAAGTTTTTCTCTCGGCACTAACAATATTTGTTTAACCTTAGTGCTTGCTAGCTCCATACTTCAGAACGTAAAAGCTTAGAAATATTGACTGTTGTGATTAACTAAATCAGAGGGGTTCAAAGTTCTTTGCCATGAATTAAGTATGTTTTGTGGCAAAGGATCAAAGATAATTAAAGGATGAAGCAATTGCAGTCATTAAACAATAAATATTATTTCAACACCAATTGAAGAAAATAAAACAAAAAAAAAAGCAGGGAAACGGATGGCTTTTTAAAGGAGGGGAAAAAGGTTTAGCCTAGGGTAATAAAATAATTTAAAAAATAATTTGTACTCTGATCCTTGAAGCTTGCTTTGTGTTTTCTCAAAAAGCATTTGATTAGGTGAGATGCAATTCAGTCACCTTCTCTTTTATTTTTCCCCTTTTGAGTTTAGGCATAATTTTTGTCAGCATATTTCAATGTATTCATTAATTTTTCTCATTTGTTTATTTTATGCAAACCATAAGAGACATTTTTTCCTCAGTGAAGATTGCCTCTTTATTTTATTTTGAAATATTTGTATATTTATTTCATTAAATGAGATAATGCTTTTTCTTATTAACATAATTTCCAGTACATTAAACATATTTCTCCACAGACAGAAGAGAGGAATCAGATTAAATGACAGTTAAATCACTTGCAGCAATTTCAACTGTTAAAAGAAATAAGTGTCTCTGTTTTCTTTGTGATCACGAGATGTGCTGTAAAGGGAAATGAAATACTAAAGAAAGGAGGGAAAACATAAAGAAATAATGACTGACTTATTGCAGTAATACCACTGAGAGAAGAAAAACTCACTACAAATAAAAGGAAAAATAATATAGTGGTTTTGAAAGTTACCAAAATTCATTTCTTATTGATGAGATCAGCGTAAGTCTAATACTAACTAAACTGCAGGAGAAAAAAAAAAGCAAACCCAAACCCAAACAATGCCATAAACTATGGATGATAAAAGAAGAAATAAAGACTGTGCATTTAGAGGGCTATTGCTCTAAATGCCTTTAATTTTTAAATAATTTATTTTTTATCATATTTAGGGAAGGGGGAGGAAGCAATTAGCTCCTGGTGATGTGTTTGCTGAACTAGTTAGGGTTCTGCGAGTGCCCCTCTGTCCTCGCTGCAGATCTCGCCTTTTCTCGAGCGGCCATGGGGCTACCCGAAGTGGCAGATTATCTTTTTATTAACTCTTATTATAAGATGTTCCAGAATTATTATAATAATACATGTATTTGTCTTAATTATATTTTCATTATTATTTTGTTTTGCAGAGTCTGAACCAGCTGCTTGGAAGAGATCTTTCAGATGAATGACTAGCTGTGAATTTCTGAGGTAATGTTCACATTATTGTTTTGCCCCCAGTCAAAGTTTCCTCCGCTTGTGCTTTTAGCCGTAAACCAATTATTTTTCACCAGAGTTTCACGTGCCTGATCTTGTAGTTCTGACTAGTCCAATATTTGCCATTTTCCTTGTCTTTCTCACTTTCTCGTCAATGTGTTCTACGACTTGGAGCTCTTTGTGCACCCTGTGTCAAATACTGTGATTTTCAGCTTTGAGATGAGGTCAGAGAAGGGGTTCTTGGGATGGGGAGTGCATATTTAGCTCCCTGCTCTCTCAGAGTTAACTAAAAATATCCTTTTTTAAAGGATTTCAATGGTAGTCTTTTTGCTTTTAAATGCCTAATGAGAAAAAGTGATGTCACCGCGGTACAGCATTCTCCCGTACGTGAAAAGGTGCAGGAAATGGCACGGCCGTAAGGCTTTCAGGGCGGTGTTGTCTGGGGCTGGAGAGCAGACTCTGCCTTCCTGCTTGGCGCGCTCCTCTACTGAGGCTCAGCAGGGTAGGCTACGGGGTCGTTACGCAGGGCTTTTGCACGCTGGGGTTGGTGTCCCTTGTGTCCTTTCTTAAAGTTCTCTTTGTTGTGCCAAGGGGAGCTGTCAGGGAACGGAGGTGGTAATGGAATTTAGCAGTTGAGGAGACTCTAAGAAATTACGCCGCCTGTGAAACATAATTAAAGAAATAAAACCAGAAGCATCTGTCATCATCCTCTGTGGATGTCGACCGAGTGGGGATTGCTCCCGCCAAGCAGAATCGCGTCTGTGTCGCTGTGAAGGGGCGTCAGCTGAGCCCCATCTCACAAATGCTCTAAAGCTTCTGGTGGCCGCGGGTTGAGGGTCACTCCAAGTTCTGCCGCACGATCCCTGTGTAAGGAAGCTCTGCCAAACAGAGAGCGCTGTTAAGTGAAAAAAAAATGCATAGAAACATTTCTAATGATGGTGCTTATACTTACAACCTTCATTACCATATTTTCAGAGGGCATAATAATCATTAATGTGCTTATTGTGCCCTTGTGGGTTGGGGGCAGTAATGCTATCCTTTTTTTCACACACACGGAATTGAAACCTAGACAGCCCAAGTACTTTACTCCAGCTCACATGGGAAGGCTGCCCAAGACCTGCTCCTGTTTGCTAAGTTCTCCTGCAGGGTCTTGGCGCATCTTCTTGGCTTTAGGTCCTTGCGCAAGGCGCCTAAGACAGGTTAGTTGTGCTGGGCTTCCTCTGCAGTCAGTAAAGACACACAGGTATGTGGAGAGGAAAATTCTGATCTCTGGGTATTTTCGTCTTCCCCAATGGTTTTCAGAGGATGTCTACAAAACCACGCTCCTCTCAAAGTACGTTACGAGAGATTTTTGTGTCTCTCCACTCTGGGCCCGCACTAAGGACATGATACGATTCAGTACCACCATCAGACAGGACATTTACATTTTTGTCTCCGACGAAGAATCCCAGCGCTGCTGTAATTAACTTTTGAAGATGCTTCATCATGCTTGCAAAATAACACGTGTGACCATAACTTAGATCATTGGGCACCTGGCAGTCGTAGCAGAAACAAGCAAATACAAGTGTCCCTTGATGAGGTGTGAGGTTAAGTGAACAGATGTCCTCCACTGGATTTTGTTGTGATCGAGTCACCTTCTATATAGCCACAAAGTTCTTACCGCTATGAACAATTCCCCTTTTTGGTCTCAGAGATGTACTGGCAGGACAACCCAAACTTTATCTGTATCCTTTTCTCTAGGACTTATTTAACAAGGGTTGTAGCCCTGCAAAATAATTGCATGTTTAGCTTTATGCATACTGATTATCTCTCTGAAATAAGAACTAATGTATAACACGTAATGGCACTAAAAGTGATGGCAAGTTTGAGGCTTCAGTTTATAAAAGTGTCTGTAAAGGGCTTAGCTCACTGTTTTTAAATAAACTGTTTTAAAATGAAGTAGGTGATGAGAAAAATCTGTTTTGGAATTTAAGAAGTTTATATTTTGCATATTCCATACCGAGGCCGTTTTTCTTCTTGTGATATCACAAGAAACTAAATCGGTCTTTGACCAAAAGGGTATGATGCTAAAGGTATTCTCAGAATAACATGATTTAGCGTTTTGGAAAATATTAAGGCATGACTGCATTGGACTTTTTATGTTCCATAACAGCAGTTTTTCCATTCCGCACTAAATATTACTTTCAGATTTCTCATCTTGCATGATATTGCCTATTTCATGCCTCTGACAAACTGGCTGAAAGAAGCTCTTTTCCCCAAACTTGAGGTATTTGTGGATAAAGGATTATTATCTGTGATTTATTTTAAAGGATGAATAAATTACAGCATTGTTTAGGCAGGCTCGCAGATGCGGACAAGGTGTTTGGTTTCTTGTCTGATGCCACAGCAAAGGCCTGTGTCAGAGTTCAGAAGGGGATTCAACAGCACTGAGTTCCCCCTTTTTGCGCTTAGATGAGCAGATTTAAGATCTAGAGTGGTCTGGAATATATACTGGAATGTTGTCTTGTTCCGTTTTTCAGTTAGTATTTTGGCTGTGTGCCCTAGTCTATCTGTATGGCAATATTTTAAAACTAGTTAGCAAATTTGCTTATTGACAGAGATAAAATGGATAAATAGATAGCTAAATGATAGACAAAATTCACATATACTTGCTGATGTTACCAAGCGCTGATGTGGGGAAGCATGTGGTGGCAGTGTGCCGTTCCACACTCTTAGATCTTGGCTATAACGTACCTCCCTTTTCTGGAGAAAAAAGCATACGCTAAGTTCATGGGAATGCTTGAGTGCAGAAGGGTGGCTTGGGAATTGGGGATTCTCTTGGCAGTATTTGAGGAAACGGAGTGAGTCTTCATTCTTGGGTTTGGTGGTTGGCCTTTTGGTTTTGTTTGACACAGTAGGAATGGCAAAATGAGAGAGAAAAAATAAGCTTGACTCCTCTACTCCACAGAGAAGATCTTAAACAACAGAATCTCTCTGCTCCAGTCACTCTGGTATACGTCTTAACTTGATTATTCCTCTCCTGTTGAAATATGATACAGCTGGACAATATCTTCACTGAAATACACTGGAGAAGTTATGAAAATGCGAACTACAGCGTGTGAAAGTCAGAATCTATATTCGCTTTCTCTATCTATATCTACATTTGTTGGTTCCTGTAATTGCGATGCAATCGCTTATCTCCAGAAATGATTCCATGTGCTCTACATTCATGGTGTGGGGTAGGTACAACCCCAACATGGTGGGATTGCCTTTCCCTAACTGATGAGCAGAGCTGTTGATTCACCTCAGGCTTGAGTCATATCAAGGACAGGATTTTTAACTTTTTCTTTTCTTTTGTTTGGTGGTGGTTCTGTCCTGTGACTGTCAGCTCTCTAATTTTTCCCTCATTTCTGAAATAACATTCAAGGGGGATGCTCTAGCCAACTCTGAAGGCATTCGGTTTGCTGCCTTCCTGATTGCGCTGCACATCGAGTCTAGTTTTCTAAGGACGTGAGGTTCACCCCCTTGGTCTGTACGTCTTCTCCCGGCAGTGACTGTTTGCAAAGGAGATCAAAGTTTCAAAGTAATTACGTATTATGAGTTGTGTGGTTACTGGTGTCTGGATACGGGACAGATACCTCCCGAGTATCTCGCTGAGAAGAAGCTGGACAGGACTCATTCGGTACCTCTTCTCTCAGTTGGCCACAGCCTGCTGCCCAGTCAATGTGAGCAAAGCTCGGGACAAACCACAGCATTTGTTGTTGTCCTTTGCGTGATAAAGGTAATGAGGTGGCATGGGAGGACAACAAGTTGTCAGAGAAAACGAAGCTTCAATAGTTCTGTTGCCTCGTGGAACAGATTATTGTTTCTTTATATGGAAATTCAAGTGGAAAAAGTGGCTTAGATGGAAGAAAGAAAAAAAAAAATCTCCATAATGTTTGTCTTGATATTTCCAGCAAGTAAATGTGAACATAATAAAATGGATGTGTTTCTTGAGAAATATTTGGTTAAATTTAGCTATGTTGTCTGCTTAAAAAGGGGGGAGAGTGATAATGAATGTCACTTGAAAATAGAAGCGTTCTTGGTTTCCTGTTTTCAGTAGGCTTAAGATAATTCATTTGTTCTACTTGTAGTTTTCCTATTGATGCATCATCCCTTCCAAAACTGTCTGTGGGCCATCTTAGCCAGAGTTTCCTACAGTTATTTTTGCACTATTGTTAAACAGTACCATACAGCGTGTTGCTTTTTCAATTTATGGCGTGGGATCAGCACATAGTTTCCCATTGTGGCATATTCATGTGTTTGTCACTTTTATGGTTTATATGCCAGCGTATGGCCTGAAAGCCAAACTTTTCCCCTCAATTTTCTTCTTTTGTATTGTTTAGTCCGCGGTGCCTTTACATCAACAATTTGTAGAAGTCAAATTCCTGGATTAAAATCAGTTTGCTTAAAAAAAGAAGAAAAGTTTGGAGGACACAGTTCATGTGGATTTAATGAGTGTTGTGTGAATGGCTTTATTTTACTACCCAGGGCTGTACAGAGGGGAAAAAAGCAAGTGCCTATTTTTATTTCAACTTCTCAGTTGAGTGGCTTAGTCTCAGATACCTCAGCACGTGCCTGCATCGAGAGCTTTTCTGAGCAAGGAGAGCTCTTCACATAGGCAAAAATACGCCTGCATGGGTATCATTGCATGACAAGGACCATATGTTTGCCTTTGTTGTATATGTAACCCCAAACCAGGCAGTACCAGGACCACATGTTGTCCAACTACTGCTTTATGGCAGTTGATCTAAATTTGACAAGAGATTATTTATTTTTTTTTACGGTGCTGACAGTGTAGTTACTGTATTGTTTAATTTTGAGCTGGGAGAAAAGACTGTTTTTTCTTAATTTAATTTCTCTATGGTATCAATTGTTACATGACACTCAGATAAAGAAATTCCTTCTTTTATCTATTGAAATAATCAATACAACCTAGGCCACGACCACCAAAAAGTTATCAGCTCCATCATTCAGCAGCTAGATTGTCACCATACATTGGAGGATGATTTGGCTGTAATTTGAGGAAAAAATGTTGTTGTTAGCATAGCTTCTGTAAAAGAAGGAGTTAAAGTTTTAAGCAAAACAATCAATTACTTGCATAGTTGTTATTTGCGTAACTCCGCTTTCTTATCTGTGTAGTTCCAATGTACCCCGCGTTCTTAGCTCACCCAGTACGCGGTAACCAAAGACCAGTAGCCGGTCTGAAATGCTGTACAGTAGGTGCATTAGGATAAATCCGCTCTGTTGGCCGCTTCTGCGTTTTCCCTTCCTTAAAAGTTGTTGCACACCATGTGACCCATGAGGTACAGCCTGCTGGAGACAACATACTGATTTTTTTTTGTTTCTTTGGTTAGTTAAGTACTTTCCAGAATACCAACTGTGATTTGAGGTAAAGGATCCCTGCAGCAATTAGGATTCACTTACTACTGGAGCATTTTATTAATTACACATTTGTAACCACATGGATAGTCACAAAACCAATCGCACGTGTCTGTATTTAGAGATTTGCAGACAGAAGATTTAACGTAAACATAGAAATGTTAAACTACTCATCTGTAGCCTGCAAAGAAGATAACAAGAAGGATTCCGTTCTCTGTATGATTGGTGAACAATGCTAAGTAAATATTCATCATTAATATATAATAACTGTTGCTTTTGGCAGTTCACTTTTCATTTAATTTGATAATGTGTCCAGTAAATGAAGTGGTACGGGCTGCAGTGTTTTACCATCACAATTGCATATTTTCAATCATTGTTAAATGAAGGCAGCTCAAGGCAAAGCTTTAACCCCCACTAGTTTCGTATGTGATAAAAAGAGAAGGCGCTATCAATCTTTATTGTCTGTCTCGCTTACTGTAATTGCATTCAATAGTCCACTGATTCTGTTGTCTGTGCTAATGTCAGGAACAGTGAAGAGCCAGATGCTCAGACTAGATCATATGCATCCAGTGGCCACTTTGATAAGTTGGCAGCAAGTCTCTGGCTTTGATGATAAATTGTTGACGCTAGAGATTATGAGCAGCTGAACGCTGGGAGTGTATATGGAGAAACTTCTTACCTGGTTTTAAATCTGGCGTTATGATGCTAGCTAAAGGGCAGGCCATGTATTATTCAAATGCACCTTGCGCTGGAAATGTGCCAATGAGTCATTGTATCCCCACGAACGGTAAAACAACAACAACAACAAAAAGCCGAAACAGCCTCGGAGTGATTTGATTTAAACGTGACATTAATAGTCCTAAGACTGTCAAAAGCATTTCAAAATAGTCTCTTGTAGTTATAATTATCCGATTCAACAAGAGAGCTTTTGAATTACGGTATTCCATCCTTGAATCCATCTTAAGATCTTGTTACTTTTTTTCTTAGCAGCTTTTTTTCTTTAATTTGAAGTGTAGCTGGAATGTTTTACAGAGAAACAAATAATAATGCTTTAGTGAAGTATCAACAGTGATATACCTTTGTGTGTGTGGAAATGTAAATAAGGGGACTATGAAATAAGTTATTTGCTTCCTACGTGTTACTTGTGCCTTTACTGTATGTCCCATACCTAAGGCTCTTCACAGGGTAATTGTTAAAGCTGTTTATTGAGTGTCATCCCTTGGACATGGAGCTGTTAAAAGAGATCTGAGAAGAACCAGAAGCGTCATCTTCACCCAGTTCGTATCATTTGGTCAGAAAATGATCCTATTTTTTTCTCAGGATAGGTTTAAATGGTATGATCCCAGTTGTGGATGGTAGTTAGATGAGGGCAAGTTGTGCCTTGCACCATGTCACTGGTGGCTTACAGCTGTGGTACGTCTGACAGCGTGGACATGAGGTCTAGCTTTTGTGCTGTGTGGAGTGTGAGCTCCATTGTGGTACTGCTCTCTGTGTATTTTGGCAGATTGTTACCTCTAAGGTAATACTCACCTTGAATGTAGAAATGTGCTTGAATAGAATTCTGATCAGTTAGACCTTTTTTCACGTGGCGATGGTGCAGAGAGCAGCAGTTACTTGCTCTACAAATGAGACAGGTGGGGACTTCCAAAGCCACAGCTCCGAGCTGCTAGAGTCAAGTCATTGGTTCTTAGAAACTACGTCTTGAACAAAGGCTGTCATCAAGTGCTTAACAGAAAGTGTTGAGCACGGTAACGTCTGAAAGACAGAACAAAAATGCTTGATTCATGGACATATATTGCATAACTGCAATATTTACCTGCCCGCATGGTATCCTGTGCCTGGGGTCCTCTTCTAGTATAGGGCATCTACATCAACGGGGCTCAGGCATTTCACTAGTGCCCGTGGAGGGGCTGCGTTGTGCCCCATGCTCAAAGCTCTCCTCCAGGCAGGATGTGCCGGGTGTTTCTCATCCCTGCTGTAAAAGCTGGTTGGAGGGTGCTCAAGGTGAGAGTGAATGCCTTCCCACCGAGGAGAACATCTTTGTGGAGATGTTGTGGTTTAACCCCAACCAGCAACTAAGATCACGCAGCTGCTCTCTCGCTCCCCACATGGTGGGATGGGGAAGAGAATCGGAAGACGAAAAGTGAGAAAACCCATGGGTTGAAATAAAGACAGCTTAATAAGTAAAGCGAAAGCCATGCAAGCAAAGCAAAACAAGGAATTCGTTTGCTAATTCCCATCGTCAGGCAGGTGTTCGGCCATCTCCAGGGAAACAGGGCTCTATCACCTATAACCATTACTTGGGAAGACAAAATACCATACCTCTGAATGTCGCCTCCTTCCTTCTTTCCACAGTTTTTTTTATATATTGAGCATGACATTATATGGCAAGGAATATCCCTTTGGTCAGTTGGGGTCAGCTGTCCTGGCTCTTAAACTTTAATAGAGTAAGTAATCTTCAGCTTTCAAGAGGCTGACTGAGATACTGTGGCTAGGAATTAGGTTCTGAATAAGTTCTGGTCCAGGCTGGAGGCCTTCCTGCAGCCTTGAGCTGGGTGCTTCATCTCCTGATGGGCACAGGAGCGAAGGCAAGTCTTCTCCATGGCTTCTCTTGGGTACTTCAGGCAGCTTGTGTGAGTGCTGCAAGTGTTATCACCGTACATCAGCTTTCCCTGTGCGGTGTGGCCATATGATAAATAAACTCTGGTAAAGTTGGCCTTGGCTGAGGAGAGGAACAGAACGCTGTAGAATATATTTGTAAATATTGGGTTTCATACATTGTTTCTATCTTACGAAATCAAATTGCGTCACATTTGGAAATGTGTAGTCAACTTGTGCTACTTAATGCTGCTGTTTGCAACCTGATGAGTATGGAGAAGAGTCGTTTTTTGAGGGAGTTTGGAAAACTAAAATTTGTTAAATTTGTGGTGCCTACTGTTGCTTTTATTTTTTCCTTTGCATTTTGTTCGAATTAATCAAAGTGCACAGATGTTCAATTAAAGCTTAAAAAATCCATGGCTACAGCTGTTTTGAAGCACCGTTGTTGAGTTTTAACATATCTAATAATGCTTCTCTCTCAGAAGAAATTCGATTAATGACTCTCTGCTAAATTATTTTGCATTGATAAATTAAAAGAAATGTGAAGTAAACTACAAGGAGATGTAGGCTGTCTGCTCCATTTATTAATTAGAATAACAGAGTAGCCCGTAAGATACCAAAATAGACAATCTGCTTTTCATTTTCTTATACTGCCACGTGGAAGAACTCTGCTTCCTAGGCAAAAGGTATGGTTTAGCTGGGAGTTATTGATGGCGGTCTTGCGCTTCATAGAGAGGTAACTTGAAATAGTTACTGCTATGGAAAAGTCACCTACTAACACTAACTGTACTGAGATTTTGAATTCCTTCAGTACTGCTTTGTGGTGTGGAATAGTAGCAGTGTCTTGCATATGAGCCATGGTAACTGTTAATAGCGTTGGGGCTTTTAATAAAGATTGTTATATTCTAATATAAAGGGAGCTTAAGATAGTGTGGGAGAGACGTGGTGATAACAGCTACAGCAGAGCTGCTGCTGGAGCAGGTTATGGCTTGAGTGGTGGTCGTGCCGCTCAGGGGAGAGCCTCAGCTGCAGAACAGTGAAGGTGAGTTACATGTGAGCCCCCAAAAGTATTTTCTGTTGTGTTTACAGTATGTGTGTGTTCTGTGGGGTGTTCGCTAGCGTCTAAGCAGAATGTATTGAACCACATTGATTTATCTGGTGGGAAGTGGGAAACATAGAAGAGGAGTTGCATACTTATTTGAATTACCACGTTGTTTCTCTGGTGGGCAGCTGGTATAACCCGGTGGGTCTGACTGAGGCCAAGGTGTCACCCCCGCAGTCAAGGCGGCAGTAATCCTCCTTTTCACCTCAGCACAGGGGATTTTGCCCTTAAGTCACTTTGTTGTTAGTATTGTTATTCCTAAGCATTAGTGAATAGCACAGAAGGGACTGGAGCGTACCACGACCTAGGCACCGTCCTCGGGGATGTCACATCCCATGCTTCAGACACCTTGGCAGCGTGTCTAGTTTACACGTGCTGCACGCAAATCAAGACGCTTTATGATGAAGAAAGTTACTGGTAAGCTTATGTTCAGTAAAGTGAAATTGGACTTCACGCCGATGTTTCCTGTGTTAGGCCAGAGCTTCAGCTACTAAATTAGAGCATCTCCACTGGAACTAGTGAAAGGGGGCTCGTTCACGCCTTTTTCTGTACAAGTTAAACAACTCCTGTCGTCTTGATTTTTTTGGCTCTAAACATCTAGAGAATTTCTCAGTGATATTGCACAGAACAGGAGTCTACATTTAGAAATTTACTTGAAGATTAAGTATTCTGTGTAATACATGTGGATATGGATATGCATCAAAATACGTGCACTAAGGACATGGTAGCGCGTGGTTATATTTTAGTGGAGCTGTTGCGCCTTTGGACTGGATGCTTTGAACACTGATCAGATCTGCCCTTGTTTGGAGGCAAATGTGGAGGACTTACAAGATCTGAAAGCGTTCTGCGGTTTTAGCACAGTCTCGGTGGTCACCGCCCCATGCCTACCTGCATTTTTCTACTCTTGGACTAAGGAGGGGGCACCCTTGCGGGGGGGCGGCAGCGGTGGGGCCTCTGGCCCCATGCCCCTGGCTCTCCGATGCCCTCGGGAGCCCCGAGGAGAGGTTGAGAGCCCCTTCCTGGAAGGATCAGGGCTGGCAGAAGGGATTCTACAGCACTCACCGGACCCTACAAACGCTGCACGCAGCCCTAAGGGAATGCCTTACTGCTTAGAAGTCCACAGAAACAGAGTAACACCTTGGCGTGGATACCTGACGATTAAAAACAAATAGAACTACAGCAGAAGATTATTTTGGGGCCATAGTTTTTATTCTTAACTACTTGCCATTAAATCAAAGTTTATTGAAGGAATACCCTCTTTAAATTCACTCAAAAGTTTTCTACCAGTTTGACACGTTGTTTTGTGCTTGTCAGCTGTATGTTAGTATAAGCATCCCGTTACTTGTGCATGCAAGAGTGGTTTTTAAATTTATGTTCAGTTTTCACGTAGTACTGGAAGTGGTGATCATACCTATCTCTTTAAAGTGGCCTGGCTTCACTGAATAGTTTTGGAAATAATTTTATTTGCAGATGGTCTGCTAGACATTAGTTCAGTGAGAAGATTTCTGCTGTAATACGTGCTTTCTGTAAGCTCTACCGGAAGAGTAGATAAGAGATAGGAACTGATTTTTGTCTGGGGCCAAAAATGGAATTTTACATGTGAGAAATATTGTCTGTATGTTTTTGCAGCTGCAAATTATTGGGAGTAAACGTAACGGCTAGACCTATTGCTTCATTTGTACTTGCGGACGATTCCGTTCTTGTCTGGCTGCGTTTGAACTGGTAGGGAGTTCCGAGTGGAGTCCCGCGTTTGTAGCCGAGCAGCTCGGGCTCTGGACGGCCATCTCCCTCTGTGGCTCTCTGTCGGGACACCGAGGAGCCTGGGAGCACAGACTTTTTTAACAAAACCGCAGCCATGTTTTCAGATTATCTATGATAAACAATCTGACATTTTGCTTCTTGCTGAAAAGAAATTATATGGAAATCAAAAGCAGGTACCCAATATTTTGCTTAGAGGGAGGTGAAAGAACCAGGTTTAGAAATATTCCCATGCTCTTCTGCAACAGTATGATATTCAGAATTACTGCACCTAGATCTGAAATGATTGACTGTAAAGAAGGAAATTCTTCCCTTTGACTCAAAAACCTTAATTTCAGAGTCAAGCATCTAAAATCAAAATTTCTTTGAGGTAAATTCTGAAGTAAATTGTTTCAAATTAAGAAACCAAACTCAAAAGATAAAGAAAGGCCCCTTAACTCAGAAACAGATTAGTATGTGAGATGAAATTTAATAGTTAGGACCAGTTTGAGGAGTAGAGAAGAATTTCTGAAACATTTCAGAAGCGTTAAATTTGAATTTCTTCCTGAAAAAATGTTGGCACAGGATTTCCCTGAGTTTGGGGTGTACCATGCTGGTTAAACTTCTCTTAATTATGGGGCAGGAGTCCGAGTTCGTAACCTTTCGAAGTCAATAGCAGCTTTGCGGTTGAATCAGTAGACCTAGGATCATATCTAATGAAGCTGTAGTATTTAAAAAAAGGAAAAAAAAAAAACCCAACCCCTCCTTTTTCTTTTTTGCTTTTAAAGCACCGTAATAGCGGGGGGTGGGGGGGTGGTGCGGGGATCGAGTTCTGTCATGGGAACTCAGTCCTCTGATTTCTTGCTGATGTAGTAATTTCCACTTGTGTTAAGTTGAACGTAGTCGGTAGACGTTATCCTCCTCTGATTAGATGAAAATCTTCACCTTTGGAAGGAGACGAATAACTGTGCAAAATGAAAGTTATTAGAGAGGGAGAGAGTTTAAACTTCTCCCTTTTTACTTCTCATATGGGTTATATTACTAGTGATCTGGGCAGATTTGAAAAAAAACCACCTGCTGATGCTGTTCATGCGTTTTTCTGTGTTTGAGGAACTGGTTTGAGCTATGTGTATAGAGTCTGGCGTGTAAAGTTCCTCGGCTTTAGTGGATTTCTGTGTTATATTTTAAAATACCTGCGTGCTGAGAAACTGGTCAGATTACTCAGGTTAAGGTGCTCTTTCAATAGGTGCCTTGGGGAGAAAGCTCCGTGTTTTTAACATGTGTTGTAAACTCTTCATTTGGGTTGCCCCGGACTTCGAAGGGCTTTTTGCATGTTCATATATGTCTCGTCAGCGTGTTTTTTAGTGGAGGGGTCCGGCGCGTATGTAACGTCTGTAAAACCGGGCGTGAAAAGCAGCAGCAGCTCCTTCCCCCAGCGTTTGCGAGGTGAAGTCTAACATCATTGCTAGGTATCTGCACAGATGTTAAATGGCTGTCATAAAAAAAAATTAGAAACGTTCAGGTGTAGAAAATTATTCAAATTATGTAAATATTCAGATGTTTTATATAAAAATAAGAAGATGCCACCTTGTGGTAAGAAAGATGTTGTAGTGTATCCAGAAAAGCTTTGGGTGAATAAGGTACACGTCTGAAAGCTGGCAATGAGGTTTTTTTAATGTTTTTTTTTTTTTTTTTTTTAAGCAAGAGTTTAATAAGTAAAATTAAATTTTAGTTCGAGAATGACACGACCAAATTTCCTCTTTGCCATGTGTTTTCCTCCTCCTTACGAATGTACTCTTGCACTCGGGGTGTTGGCAGGACTGTTATTTACAGGACTGTTGAAGCAAAAGCTGAGTATTTTCAGAGCTTCTTATTCCTGTGTCTTTTCAAAGCTACGTGCTGTTACCCCCGAAAATGGGGGTTCGGGGGGAGGGCCACACCTGCAGCCCGGGTGGGCCTCTGGCAGCTGGGACTGCGTTAGGTAGCTGTGGCTTCATGCTGGGTAGTGCCCAGACAGGCGGAGAGCAGAGCACTCTCCTCGGCTTTATGCTCAACACTTAGAGTGACTGGCACTGCATTTGTAGCCAAAACATACCGACGGAAAAATAAAGCTTTGAAAAGACTGAGGACATCTCTAGATTGATCTAACAGACCGGCATGTCTAACACCTGTTATATTATGCCATGCTTTGCAATGGGTTATACAAAGTTTGTCTTTGCCTACGCACCTATTGAACCTTAATTTGCAATTACAAGGTGGACAGTGTATCCTAACAACATCCTCTTTCTCACCAGGATGCTGTTCTTTAAAGGTTTGTTAGGATCAAAAAAGAAAGGCTAAAAAAGCCCCCCCCAAACCTTATGCATTCTCTCTTTATTCTGTGTTCTATTTTCTGTGATTTAAATAATCTACTGTATCTGCAACACACTTAGTGCGACCGCAGTATAACTGTTGTCATGTACGTGATACACAAACTACTGTTGTCTTACTACTTAGCTCTCTTTATTTTACACATTGATGGTCAGGAAAAAAACTACGGAAAAATAATAATTGGAAAATCTCACGGTCCTAAATTTTGCGTGCGCACACACACACGCGCTCCTTAACAGCAGGGGATGTCTACCCTGTGCAGGCACTTCTGTGCATATTGATGCTAAATTTATATCATAGTAATAAAAAAGGGGTTAGCAATTTTTCCCCAATTTGAAGAAGTATTGTGCTTGTAATTAAAACATACTTTCTCTTAACGTAATTTATTTCCTCGCATAATGTAATTTGACAGAGTATTATAAATGTATATCTCTATGCTTCATGACCCCATTATGAGGACAATTTTTCCATAGTAATTCATTTGTGTTCTGTTTCTACTTGCTTTCTGATTACACAATCAGCATTGAATTGTGCAACCAACATCCTGATTAAAACGAGACAAAAACCTATACAGCTTAGCTCACTGCAAATCTCTTCTTGTTCCCCTAAAGACAATGGCAAAATTCTTTTTTGTTGAAGATGAAGTTATTAAAAGGGATCGCAAATGGAAGAGTAGAAGGTGGAGCTCCAGCTCCCCATGGGAAGAAGGCAGGGGAGGAAATACCAGCCACAAACACAATTTGGAGAAGCACTGCAGGGAAAAAGGAAATCCACTAGAAAGTTGGGGTTGACGAGACAGATTTGGGAGAATGTTTCTCATTTTTCTCCTGATTTTAGGATCACAGTAAGGTACAGTGTTTCTTACAGCAACAATTAATTTATTTAGTTACCAGAAAAGAACATAAATTCGATGCAGGAATCATAAAGCTACTGAATACACAAATAACTTTATTTTGAATTTTATCTCACCATCGGGCCGAAGACCGTGAACAGCCCCGATGGTGGGTGGCTCCCGTGGACTTTTCCTCCGCAAACAGTTTACAGCTGCTGTGTTTTTAGGCTAACCCAAAATGTGCTTGACAAATAATACAAGGAAATGTATTCAGTCACTTCAGAGGGCTTTCTGTATCATTAGTCTGCAATAATTTTTGTGGTTAGAATTAAACACAGATTCTGGTAAACGGTAGGATTAAATAGTACATATTTTTGTTTGCATTTCAATTTCCTTTGTTTCTTTTTTGTTCTTTTCAATTTTTTTGTGAATAATGTAGTATTTGTAGTATTTGACTATAGAGGCTACTAGTTAGAAAAGCAAAATGTTGATTAATTTCTTGAGAATATTAACAAAATGAGTGCTGAATGTATAAGCATGCATATTTACAATGCTGAGTTGATCTTGGGAATCATCAGCTAAAGAATTAGATCTCGATGCTCGAGGCTTGAACGCACCCAGAAAAACGGAGAGGCTGAGTTGCAGCCTTGCCTGTTGCACTCTGGCACCCTCACCTTATTGATTCTCTCAGCCATTTCGGAGCGTGTTTGGATGGGTCACGGCCTGCTCACAAGCAAAACCAGTAAATTCATCAAACATACTAGAAAATGGTGTGCCCCACATCTTAGCAGTGGGCCAACTTCAGTAAAATGCGGATTAATATAAATTATTAATTTTAAAAAAATTTCATTACAGCGGAAGTTTGGCCTCCTGGTCCATGCTTCGGTTTGGACGCTGTGACTTGCTAATTTTAATGCCCTGGCTTTTTTACTAGCTTTTTATCTTAGCACATAGAGTTTTATTTTATCCCCTCTTACTTCCAATAGAAATAACCCTACTTATTACAGTGGTACTACTCGCAATGTTAAAACTCCAAATAGTTATAGGTAGAACTGGTTAGAAAATGGGAAACGTGTCTTGTGGAACATTTGTGACCAATTCTAATTATTGCCATTAACGTATCGTTGAAAAATTTTAAACAGAATTTCTTTGGAAGGTATGACCTGCTCTTTGAAAGTGGGGGAAAATACTTATTTTTAATCACCTTCATCTCAAGAGCTGTAATTGAGGTTATGAAGTTATAGTGGATTAACAGGTTAGTGGTTGGTTTTTCTTTTTTCAATATGGGGAAAAAAAATTCAGCGAGTTTCTTATAAAAACTTTACTAAGTGCTCAACCTTTGAACACTAATGCGAAATCAAATGTTTTAAGTTAGGGCCATAAGCTTCACATTAGAAATTAATCATGAGATGTTTTGGTGATAAAATCTCTCTCATTTGAAAATGTAATTTATTAACCAGCACAATATGTATTTCAGGGCATTATTCAAGCTCCAATAAAGATTTTCTTAATATTATAATAACGTGCCAATATTAAGCCTTGTGCGAGAGGAAGGCGCGCCCTTCTCTTGGCTCACAATCTCCCTTTTTTTGTGCCCTCTGGAATGCGAAGCCAGAAGCCCCAGGCTCGTGGCCGGATCCCCGCTGGCACAGCCGAGGAGTCGCAACTGGCCTGGAAGCAGCCGGGGTTGTTGGTGGGCCAGCGGGGCTCCGGTCCCTCCTAGCTGGCTATTTGTTGGCCGCGGCCACTTCTGCGGTGCCGTGGGCGTGCGGGAGAGGTGGGACGCGGGTGGCTGAGTGCTCATTCCCCAGAGAGTCTCCCATGGGTTCAGCAGAGTTAGGGACCCGCCTGGGGGGGCAAGGGGTCCAAGGAAGGCTTCGAGGGAAAGCGCATCCCATCTCCTGCCCGTTCATCTTATTGCTGCCTCTCGCCCTTCCCGGCCGGCTCTGCCCTGCTGTTGGCTCTCGCTCACACGCGCGGCGCTGGGGAAGAATACGAGGAGGATTTTTCATCAAACTGGACTGAAACTAATGGAAGTCTCTGGATCATACCGTGTTTTCTCTTTCTGTGCTTGGTAAGGGAACAGTCAGGAAAACGCTAGCAAAAGTATTAGTTCTTGGGGGGGGGGGGGGGGAGGGGGGAAGAATTGCAATTCCTCCTGCATTTGCATCGTTTTCCTGACGTTGTAAAAATAATTTAATATGACTCTAACGTGTTGATTCTGGCGGGGCTCGTAGAAAGGCAAGACGTACGTGACAGCACTTGAACTGTGCTATTTTGCCTGTGCTGTAATTATTTTCGTTTATGAAATTCTAAATTCTAAATTCTGTTTTAAATATTGAATATTTCTGGTGAAATGACAGCTTGTGCTAGCTTTAGGATATGCCCGCTTGGTAATTATTCATGAGAAGCACAGCTGAAAACAAACGAGTTATACACCTTGGCAAGTCACTGTGATTTTAATGCTGTGAAATTTCCCTATGGCCATGTGACTTTATTCTAAAGTACTCTAACAGTGCAGATGTCCAGAACGCCGTAGCTGTTACAAATGTTATTCCAGTATTCAAAGTTTTGAATCATCAGTGCTTCAGGAAAAAGGGGAGAGGGAAAAAAAAAAAGGAAAAAGGAAAAAGAGAAGAAGAAAAAAGACTGATGCTACAGTGGGTGTTTTGAGTGTTTGTCACATACTTCATTATGTGCAGCTATCAAACATTACTGGAACACAGATATCTCAGAAGTAATATGTCTCAATGCATGTTCAGGGCACAGAATGGAAGCTACAATCTGTGGCAGGAACGCATCACGGAAATGCACAAAGTATTTCAAAATCTCTTGTTTAAGCTATGATACAATAGGCAGCATCAGCACTGACGTTTTTGGAAGTTTAAAAGTAAGATAATTTCTGTGTAACGTTGGATGAAGAATTGAAATGCTTCAGATTTAGCTAAAAATAAAACATTTCTCTACTTTCGCCTTTTCTTTTTCTTCTCCATATGGCTCCTGAAACATTCCTTCATTTAAATAGGTTTTAGAGCTCTTTCCTTATAGTTCCTAAAGCATTCATTGCTTCTGAGAAAAAAACATTTTAGCATGTGCTATTTTTGTTATTCTAATTAGAAAAAAACAGCTGGTCCTGCGCAGCTCTGACTGTAGTCTTTTTCAACACATTGTTCAGATTTTTTTCTCTGTCTCTGTCAAGCTACAGGCTCCCACCTCGTCTCATCCCACCCGAGCCAGCCCCAGCACACCTGCATGCGCAGCCCGCAGCATCGCATCTGCCAGGGAACAAAAAGAAAACACTTTATTGGTCACAGGACGCGTACATCCAATTATTCCTATTAGGAATACGTATATTCACAAGTAACTGGAAGTGACACGGGGCTAATGGCCAGTAGCTTCGTTTTCCAGTCAGAGGTATTTTTTCGTGTCTTTAGCATGCATTCTTTCTCATACATATAAACCAACTTAACTGCTTTCATTTTTTTTTCTAAAAAAAAAAAAGGTAATCAGCCTTCACTTAGGATTTTGATATCTGTAAACGTGTGTGCCTACAAATAATCATTGAAGCTGATCAAAGTCACACTCTCTGTTGCTATGGTAATGAATCCCCATTTTGTTTACGGATGGGTATGCGCCACATGACAAGAAATGATGTCAGGTGGAAAGCTGAGATAAATTAAATTTGTGGTCTGAAGTTATTAACATATGTTTTGTGTGAGTGTGTGCATGTGTATTAACTAAGAAAAGGAAGATCCAGAAAATTCTGTTCTTTTGAAATGACAAGGAAACACAGCGCTTACAACATAAATCACGGCGTAGTTTATTCTAGTTAGATGAAAGAGACACAGAGTGGTTGGGGCAACGGCGTTTCTGTGGCACATCCAGATCAATGGAGCTGTTCTGTAATAGTCCTCCTCGGTACTTAATTTCTTTGCCCGTTCTTTCCTCCTGTTCGCAATTCCATTTGTTGATTAGATTGCTTTTGCAACTGTCCCTGACTTTACCTATGTGGCGTTTGTCCGAATGGAAAGTCAGAATTTATTTCTAGCTTAAAGTAAAAAAGTCATTACATTTATTTACAAATAATTACACAAATATTATTCTTTTGGAAAGCAGATGAATTTATACAATAAAGATTAATTGTATTTCAAAACAAGTGGTATAATACACCGATAATTTTGAAACAGGCTTTGAAGGCCTAAAAGCGTGCGATTAAGATGAAAATCTGTGTGTCCGTCTGTCAGAGTTTCCTTCTGTTTGTGCGGCATTTCCTCTAATGCCCACGTTCTTTGCTGGTTCTTGCAGGAGACTGGCCTTTTTGGGTCAGAATCAAATGCAGGTAGGTGTTGGGGAAAATCAAAAGCCTGTAGTCAAAGTAATCATTAAAGGAAATTTGTTTCTATACAAATTTTGGCTACGACAGCCTTCTCCTCTTAAGCTGTATATGTATGTGTATGCATGTACATATGCCTTTGGAGAAAGTGATTGAATGCATTTTCCTAAAAGACAGTGTACAAGCTATTTCACAAAGTGTGGGTGAGAAGCTGTTTTTATCAACAGTAATTTTCTCTTCCTGGTCATGTGTTTACATAAAAAGCATAACAGAAATGCCTTCAGCCAGCTGAGACTTCGCTTTCCCTGACTTTCGGCTCCTCTTCTCCTTACGTCAGGGTCCCTGAATGAAATCCCGCTGCCGTCAGTGGAGAAACTCGGCGAGTTTGGCACGTTTGGGGTTACAGGACGGCGACCATGTAACAAAAAGCAGGAGCCAGCAAAGGGAATCTGTAGTCTTGCTGGTTCCTGAGAGTACGAGGGACTTTGTCCTGAATTAAGTAACTTGAGCGTCTGATAAATTTTCCTGAGGAATAAATTGCGTTAATTCTTTTTTAGAGGGTGTAGGCGTTAGCTAAGCGAGGCAACAGAAACGAGCATTTATGGAAACTCTTGTACGTGATAACGTCGGAGGGGCAGGGCTGTTAGATACAGCAGAGCTGGGGAACTACCGACAAACTTGGCCGGCGCTTCTGTCTTCAAGCAGACTGAAACAACGCCGGTTCTTTCTTTTCCAAAGTTGGGCTCGTGGAGCATATTCCTACGCAGAATATTAGGCTAGAAAAATGTTAGAAACACAGAATATTAGACTGGAAACAGAGACTGCAGCAGTTATATTACTCCAACTATATCTATAACAAAAAAGCGCTGAAGATGCATTGATATTTTTGTACATTTATATGTTGTTATTTAATATAGCATCAACACTGAATTTGTTACTTTGAACGCTGCAGACCATTTTTCTGTTTCTTTAGAAATATAATAATCTCTCTAATTCACGTGCCATGTGGTGGTGTACCACCTAGCAATAGGTGCGTAATTGAGGGCAGAATTTGACCCTTTGATTCTGTAAATCACATATGATCATTACAGAAGAGCTCAGATCTTTAGACGTTGTATGATTGCCAGCTCACCAGCCACCCTTCCTTTGTCACATTATTTTTTTAGAGGCTGACACTCTAATGAAAGCAATACAAAAGGCTGCCAGAGCCCAGCTCAGAATGCCCAATTTGCTTTGACTGCCATTTTAGAGAGCAAAAGTGTGTTCCATTATTTGTATCGATATTAGGATGAACTTAGAACGGCAGATCTTCTGGAGAGGGGCTACACCTTTAGTTTCCTTTAAAGGTTTGTGCACGTCTGTGGTATCACGTAAATAATAGTTCAATAGTAGGGAAATTAATGCATTGCCGAAGGTGGACTAACAGACTTCTGTTGGCTCCGTGGAGCACTAGGATTTAAGCATTACTCAATTTTCAGCCCATACACCTAAGCGATAAGATTTCAGAAGATTTTGTGTATGTCTTTGTGTAGAGATGCTGAGAAAAACTCATTTTCTTTAGCCCAAGCTTCTAGAATAATCCACGGTACATCCAGTCGTACTCATTACCTGATGTCTGCTGCAAGGAGAGAAAGTGTGCTTTTTGGCACCCTGTTTTGAAAATCTTGAATTTCTTTTCCTTCTGTCTTTCTCTGCCACAAACTTTTTCTGTCCTCCTCATCCGAGATACTTGGGGAGAATGAGAGCATTGAAGCAAGCTTGTCAAACGTTAACCTGATAAAGCAAAGGCTTGGAAATGCATTTTGTTCCCTGGAGAGAGGCTGTATTATTCTGAGGTGCCCTCTGCTATGTCAAGAGCTAAAGATGCTCCATGAACCACACCTTGGCAAAGATGAGTGAGACCCTCCCTTCGAAAGGCTTAGACCTGTTGAGCATCCTTTTCATCATTACAACATACAGCACACCGGAGCGTCTCGGATTAATCATCTCTTCCCACAAGTAGAATTTCCTTTTGTTAAGACCTTAGGGAAGCTAAATTTTTCAAACTACACACTGGATGGGACTGAAGGGTTTTTTTATTTCCTTTGGAGCCCCATTCACAGAAGCAAACCTCCAAGTTTAAACTTAAAAAACAGAGGCAGCGAGGGTTTCAATTCAGAGAAAGAAAGATGCATCGGTCCTGAGATTCTGTGAAGATCCTGCATTCTCCCGAGTGCTGGAGAAATTTGTGAAACTCATTATCTTCCAGTCCGGCATTTTAAAGAAATCCCTTACTATATATATCAAATTTAGATTTGGCATACGTGTCTGTAACTAATACTAGAACTCTAAAAATGATCTCGTTAATCATCACTTCAAAACAATGCTTAGATATTCTTAGCGGTGGGGTTTGGTTTTTTGCGATGAAGTCGATTGAGGCTTCATTTTCTATGTGGGTGTTACCAATGACATGCACAGATCTTGAGCCCCAAGAGATTTCTTCTGAGACGTGCCACCGAGAACCTATTGCTGCACGTGAAAAATTGCTTCTACCATTGTTGTTCAACATAGAATTTTCTGACTTCAAGCATGTTTAAAAAAAATAAAAATCCCCTCCCCCATAGCCCCAAAGTTTTACTTTTCATTCTGAGAATTAGCATGTTACAACAGAATCTGAAATTCAGTTTATGAAAATGAACTCAGTTTTATAAAACTAGGTATGCAGAGCTTATAAAGAAGTTGGGTGCACGGAGTAAATTCATATATGCAGCACAAAGTTAGGCCACCGTATGATTTATTGGGTTCATTTGCTTCCCTTTTCTACATTTATTCTGGATCTTTCTATTGTTTTTCTTCCAAAAGGAATACAGTGCAGCAGATTCATCAGAGGCCATTATTTACTGATTCTGTATATTGTTTTCGTAATGGTTGAACTCAGCAATTCATGAACTGATTATTGAGTTTTAGCAAGTGGCTAATGAATCATTGATGCTGGCTCAGGGAGAAACAGATTCCTCATGTTTCTGCAATTCTGCAGGTTTCCACCACATTTCACAACCACTTTCATTCATTTCATTTATTTCATTTATTTCTTCCCTATCTTCCTCTCTTGGAATATTACCTTCCAAAATCCCAAAGCCAGTGCCCACTCGCATCGCATCAAGCGTTTTTCACTAGTAGGTTAGTAACCCTCTGTTGGCTAAAAGTAGATCTAAGAAAGAACCAACAGGATTTGCAGATTTCATGAGGTCTCATGCGAATGAGAAACTATCAATAAACTTGAAGTCATTATAAATCAGCTCCAAGATGGCACTAAAATAATATGCAATTTCAAATGAATGATTTTTAAAAGTTAGCGAAACAGAATTCTTGATGAATATAGCATAATGTATTCTTTGCTTGTTATGGAATAGTAATGAATTATTATTAAAGATACTCTATTATAGTTGCAACGTAGCAGCATGGAAACTTTAATGGTGGCCTGCAAAAAGGCTCTTTCCATTCCCATTTTTATCTTTCAGCTTTTTGAAATGCATGTCCCTACAGAATTGTTACAAGATAATAGAACTCAAAGATTTATTTCCGATAAAAGGTTTAAATTGCAACAGCAAAATATAATAGCCCAATAACAAGACTGAATAGATATTAAGATAAAGAAGAAAGAAAGAAAGAAAGAAAAAGGCCTAGACTTATTGCTTACCTGCCTGTTCGTGAAAATGGATCCATCATATTGCAGCTTGGTAGTAGCTCTCTATAGCCTGGATGCTGGAATTCAGGAGGGAGTTAGGCTTTGTTCGCTGGTTGCATTGCAATAGTAACAGAAGACTTTCCCGAAAGTCATTTCAGCGTGAATTAAGCCTTACTTGTCACCTTCACCTCTCCCGGAGAAGAAAACTAGATTTGTCATAATCTGCCAAATTTGGTTTGTTTTCCTTTGCACTAAACTCTTACTGAGAATGGTGGAATTTCTTTTCCTGTGGCAAAGTCGAATAACATTTGTGAACTAAGAAGATCCAGAAGTACACATTAAAGATCACGCACAGGTTTTGAGGACTTATTTGTAGTGATACCTCTTTTGAAGTCGGATCTTCGTTGTCATCCATACCATTCTTACACTAGTGGAACCATTGTGGATGTCTGGTTAGGGCAGTGTCCTATATTTTACCTTGTGAATAGATGTGCTTAGAAGACGAAGTTTGGATATTCCTTTTAGTAGGTTGCGAGAATTTTTTTTAAGCGAAAATCTAAGTATTTAATGAGAAAAAAAATGTGTTTCAGTTAATGTAATTCATTATATTGCCATGAGAGCTGCAGGGAGTTGCAGATAACGTGTGGTGGTCTCAAGTAGGCTCACTTTCCTCGGGTGCTATGTCGCTCTCTCGAGTATTGGGGTGTGCGCTCTTCTGCTCTTGCTCTAGCTCTTCCCTCCGCCCCCCTGTTCTAAGTCGAGAGAGGCACTCTCCTCATGCGAGACGAAATCTTATTGGAGGGCTCGGTCTGTAGAAAAGATGAGGAATGAGGGGAATGAACCAGAATTATATGCAACAGAAAACTTGGCAGGCTAGAGTATTTATGGTTTTGATAATACTTTTCTTCCAGTCTTGCTCATAACACCAGTTCATCATCAAAAACAACTTGAGTGAGTTTAAAAAGTCAATTTTCTGTAGTTTCTGTTGGAACTTTCCAAGCAGCTCTTCTTACAGTTCCGTAGTAAACACGTGGGTTTTGTGGTTCTTCTCGTGATTCAACACCAATCACCATTTTGATCTTTACGAAATGTGAAGATTGCCAGGGGCTGATGTAAAGACATTTTCTGCCTCTCGCAACCCTCTTCTCTGAAATGAGAGCACTGGTACCATCTTAAACCCCAAAGAACAAAAAGCCTGATTTTCCGAAGAGTGAAATTATCCTGCTTTCCCAGGACAGGCAGTAGCAGGTACCCATGGATAGGCTGAACTGTTTCCTCTCATCTTTTTTTTTTTTTTTTTCCCTTCATATTTCTATTCACAGAGACTGTCTGCCATGTGTGGAATTTAACTGCAGTTAATAAGGTCTGATTGGAATTTTCCTGAGCAGCATCTTTGTCAGATTTGTTCAAAATAAGTGAGAGAAGATATTTTATATATTTTATATATTCCCTTTCTATAGATTAAAAAAATGAGAAAATCCTTTTTAAAATTAGGAAGTAAATAAATATTTTGCAGTGTTAAAGCCATTGTCTTTTTCAGTATGATAGATCATTGGAGTAAGTTACATTTGTGAGGTACATACATTTTTCAGGACAAAGACCGTGAAAACTTATGGGAACTTTATTTCAAGAGCTGGTGCAGATAAAATACCTGGACAGTTTTTCAGGTGTATTTAATCCCGCTGAGGAGTTAAGTTGAAGTGTTTGAACAATTATATTTGAGAAGATACTTTTTTTTCTTTTCAGAATAATGAGATGAAAAAAAATATCTGTGCAATAGCATCCCACTGTATTGCGCTGCAGACTTGGAGAGAGTATTGTATTCCAACTCCGCGCAAACCGCAGGAGCAGACCACATATCAGGCGTAGAACAAAACACCACAAAAGAAATCCCCCAAAGTCTGAGCAGAGGCTGTTAGATTATAGCGGAGCGGAGCCGACGCGCAGAGCCTCGGGGACAGATCCTCAGCCGGGATAAACAGCTCAGCCGAGGGGGGTGCTGGAAATGGGGTGGCTTACGCCGGCCGAGCACCTGCCCCTCCGTGCCGGTGCTGCCTGAGACAAGTTTGCTCGAAACTAGACTTGCTGCAGTTTTTAAGTAACTAAAAGCCAGTCTTTTCAGGTGTTTAATACTCTTCTGTTCCAAGCTCGCTCTGTGCGTATGCTGAGTTTGATAAACAAGGCTGACAGACAATTTACTTGTCGACTTTCTCCCCTTTTTCGAGAGCTGCTTTCATGGAAAGCTGCTTGGCCGCGTGGAAGTTATGGTAATGCAAATAAGCCATGCAGTCTTTCATGCCGATATTCCCTTCTTTCTGCTTTTGTCCAGACTGGTCTGTGTACCGAGAGAGGTGAGCTATTAATATTGCCTTTTTACAGCTAAATTATCTGACTCCAGAATTGTTCGCAGATTCTATTAAAGACCCCTATGGAGGATTGCTTCTACAAATAGGCATTTTAATTCATCCGGGTACACTAAGGTGTTACCTTCCTTTCATTAATAAAATGGAAACTCATAAAGAAAACCAGATTATCCTGAATTTATGATCAAGTAATTTTGTTTCTCTTAGCTCCGGTAATAATTGTGGAACATTATTTCCTTGTTTCTTTTCCTTTCTCCTTCATAGACCTAGACAATTTTAATTTCTCATGTTTATTTATCTTTTTTCCCCTTTTAATTTGACAGGAAAAGCTATCTAGGACCCCAGGAGGCAAACACTGAGAGTTAGGAATTGGTCCTTCCCATCTCCACTTTAATGAAATAATAAGTAATTGGTTCATATTACCAATGCTTTAGAAATTCTAGGTTATTCTTTTTGTGTTCTATTTTAAAAATTCTCAGATTGGTAGTTTCTGGCTTTATTTTTAATACATATTTTGTATTTTTTTTCTGACATTTTGTCATCCACACTGTGAAGTGATTAATCTTTCTCATCGTAACTTTGTAACTTTGAAAATTCCTATACTATTTTTCCCCCTGAAATGAAGCTTTACCATTGTTTGGATCTTCCCTTCCCAGACAGCTCAAGGTGAGCGTTGGTAACAGACCGAAGGAAATTTCCATCCATTTGGGGGCCTTCCCAGGGTTAAATCCCTGCAGGTTTACCAACATCCACCTCTCTCTGCCACTTTCCATCAATGGCAAGCCTGGCTCGCTATTGACGGGTGCCTTTTCGGGGGAAACCTCCTGAATCCGGCTCTTCAGCAGGCAGATCAGGCTATGGATCACTTCCCTGCTGCAGAGCGCTTCTGAAGCACCTCTGCAGAGACCACTTCACTGGAGTGACTACTTCATGGACTTAAAATGAAGTGTGCAGAGCTAAATTATCTCGGTAGATGCTTTGGCTAAACTTTCAGTAGTAGGCTGTGCTTCTGAGGTCTCTTAAGAAGCAACTACAGACAGCACCCAGCGCGTTTGCTGACCAGCTGAAGGGGTGTGATCCAGCTGGGTGCAGTACAGCGACATGACGCGAGGGTAATCTCCTCACTCTCCAGCTACATTTCAAAGTAACTAACATGCTGATAAAATTGAAAGCATCTTTGTTTCGTGGGCCTTTTCATTCAGAAATTGTTGAGCTGTCTTAAAATAAAGGAAATAAGATTACAAAATCAAATTTGACCCCCCCTCATTTAAAGTTAAATGAAGTAATCAGATTTTAGTCATGATCTATGAAAAATGGCAACAAAAGCGGGAGAGACATACCTCTATTCAGAAACAGACCTCTGCCGCAGAAAGAAAATCTTCCTCAAACCACTTTTTTAAAAAAAATTTTTCAAAATGCTTTTGATATTCTTTTCTTACTTGCCTACAGGATCATAATTTTCTCTTTAACACATTTTAAATGGTTCTTGAGTAGTTGCTGGGGTACGTGATTCATCTTGAATTACGGTTCTCACTGTTGTCTGAGAATTGTTGCTGATGTCTGTTGAGATTACAACTGCGCTCTGGTTCATGGAAAACTCCAAGTATTTTCTAAGCCAAATTTTAAATATCTGTTTAGTGGGCTGTTTTTTCCAATATCACGACAGTTATACTAGGCGTAGAGTACGACCTAATGGGCATCTGCTCTAAAGCTAGCGGGGGTCAATGCCTATTTCAGTACAACAGCGTAAAAACAGTTTTACTGGTTATCATACGATTCTATATCCACGAGCTATTGCTGAGTTAAAAATGAATTTTCTTTATTTCAAAAATTGTTTCCTTTAATTAGTGGCGTTCATTATTTTTGATAATCTCGTAGCAGAGCAGCAGTTTATGAATATGGCCTAATCTCTCTTAATGTCTCTGTTGGTATCACGGACATTTCACTCCTCTTTCTAAATGAAATCTTTCTTGCTTACACATTCTTAACCTGCTCAAGCATTGAAAGCCAATAAACTACAGAGTCTCTTAATTTAGAGTTGCTGAAGTTGCTGAACAGAAATATTTTCAATTTGATATTACTTCCGTGATACAGGAAGCAAGAGCATGAAAGCCCAGACAAAGCGTTCCCGGAACATGGACTGAAGATTTGATTTCTTTTTTCCTCTGTTAATAACAGAGTGTGGAAAAGAAGAGTTAGGGATGATACTCTAACACAGCAAATCCTGGAGCAAAAAATAATCATGTTTTTGCATTTCATTTATATTATCTTAAGAACAGGAACAGAAAATACTTAATTAAAGGTCCCCTGTACCTGTGAAAGACCATAAACCTGACACTTCTTCAAACTGAGTCAATGAGAAAGTTCTGACTTAGTGGGGAATTAGGCTAGGTCCAGTAGCATCTAAATATCATTTGTCGGTCGTGCATCTTAAATACCATCAAGATTTTTCCTCTGTTTTATAGCTGGGGTAGGTAAAGCATGTAGGTAGCAAATCAATTGGGTCAGCATCCTCTATAGTCACACCTGACATAGTGTCAGCGCCTTCCCATCTGGTCCATCCTTATGCCTTTGCTGGCTGTTGGTGGAAGAATGAAGATGAGTCTCAGCCGCGCTTTCTTTGGCAGGAAGTAATCCCACTGCAGATTTTTTTTTTTAATCAAGGTAAAGTGGGGTAAAAGGGTAACACGCTTTTCAAAAAGGAAATAAAAATGTAAAGCTTGAGTCAAAGATCCACCTTACTGGAATGGGCTTTGTTTGTCCTATTTTACTGTAAGCATATGATGTACATAAGTAATTTTAAATAGAGTAAATTTGGCTCGGCACATTAATACAAATGAAAATATTGTTGGCAATTGAAAATCACGAGACTAGGGAAATTCAGACAGTTTTGAGAATTTTCTGTTTAAGTATTATTGCTTTCAGACTACGCTAAGTTCTGAAATTAGTCTAAAAAAAATTAATTGGACAAAATGCAAGGTAAATATTACATCATTTTTCCTAATGTGATACACAACAGAAAGATGCACGTAAATCAGTTATTCTGCCTCTAGTACGTGTATTGCATCAAGTTCAGCTTCCTGCAAAATGACTTAACCTGCACAGAGCACAGAACATTTGCCGCACGTACGATGAACTTCATGGCAGAGAAGCAAAAGTAATTTCCCTAATGACTGGTTGAAAATCTTGAGATCTGCAGAGCATCCATTTTTTATCTCTGGCAAAGCATCCATGATCTCTATCTGCCTATTTATGACACTGCAGTATATGACAAAGACTACTGCATCATGCAGCGTTGAAACAAAAAGCACATGTCAAAACTCAAGTAGGAGTCTTTGAAAGGTCTCCTGAGGAAGAAACATTCTGTTTTGTAACACAGCCTTGCCCTGAAAATGTCTCTGTAAAACGTGTCCTAAGGACTTATAACACTTTATGTAGTCCAAATGCCCTCGCATTTATCCTCAAACACATTTAAGCGCACGGAAGCTTCTGAATTGCAGGTATGATTATGTGTAGCTGCTGAAATCTTACGTTTTAAAATCCCTGACAACAGAGTTTGACTGCCACAACGGCCGCGCTGCCGTGTCTCCCGTCGGGCTGTCCCGGCCCTGCTTTCCCCCTCCCCTTGGCCCTTCCGTCCTGGGGGGGCGCCGAGCAGCATGGTGCCAGGCGAGGTTGCGGAGGCAAGAGCTGCCTGGTGTGGGGAGATGGTTCCTGCGCTGTGGTACAGGGAATGGCAGCGCTGGTCCGAGGGGGCGGGCAGGTAGCGCCAGTGCCTTCTGTGCCAGCCCCGCTCGCTGCCGTGGATCCCGTACAAATTACAGTGGTGGATTTACAGGTCATTGGCTGAGCCTGGCCCAGTTCCTGTTGATGTCGGCGCAAAAGTTTTCTTTCATTTACTTGCGGTAGGGTTAGCCCGTTAATGAGTAGGCCCCTGAGTGTGTTTAGAAAGCGTGCAGTTAGTCACCAGCTCTAAAGGAGCATCTATGTTTGTCTACAAAATTCTTTAATACATCTTTGTAATTACAAGAAGGTGAGCGCTTCAAAAGTTTCTTCTTTGTTGTTAGATGACCAGGCTTAAAAAGCGCGCCAACAGCGTTACATTTTCTCCACGAGGTGTTTGTACTCTCTCTTTTTATACCTGCATACAAATCTAACCCAGTAACTGTTATTTCTAGGGAGCGTACAAGGCGATAAATAGCTGCGTATACTCCCGCCGTGTCGTCACGTTGCTGCGAATCACAAGCTAATTACTTCAAAGTTTAGAATCTGTTCTCCTAGAAACTATTGCTCTTTTATTCCCAGAAATATAATATCATCGTAGGTGATCAACAGCATTGTCATTGACAGTCTCCCTGTTCTTATTTAGCTATTGATGGCCTTCACCGTAGGTTGGATTCTGTGTGCAGGGAGTGACAGGTACCCACGCGCGGTTTGTGTGAGCGGTAAGTGTCAACCAACGGGGAGCACTCTGGGGATAACATGGCAAATTCAAATTCGTATGGCCAGCCAGTGCCAGTGCAAATAGTTCTGATGTATCTCACACGAGACATTAGGCGGGTATTTCTGCTGTTCATGTCTCGTCCCGTCAGCTGGAAAGCTCCAAACTGACGGACTGGTTTTGAGAGAATACGAATAGCTCTTGTGCTGCGGCCAGCACCGCTCCCGTTGGCCATACCGCAACCGATGGCCGTGGCTGCGTGTGTGCAGGGGCCGACAGCATAGCTGTCTTCCCACCAAATCTTACTGGATTAGCAGTATTTAGCCTCGTCAGTCCACCGAGTACTGCGGAATGCCTCGCGTAAGGAAGGAGCAGAGTGGCACAGATTTCATTCTCTGCGCTGCCGGTGTACGTACACACAGTCATCAGTCCCATTCCGTACTTCTCAAAAATATTTGTAGATGTTACTTTAAATAAACATTTAGCTGGTTCATTATGAAATCTTTATATAAATTTAATCTTCTATAAGATGTTAAAAATCTTTAGAATTCATCAGCATGTCTTAATACTTGTGCTTGGCTAATGTTTTACATTTATAGGAGTTTTAAAAGGCAGGTGCAATGTGACATATCACAAGAAGCAAATTAAACTCTTGTAAAGCACAGCTGGAATGCTAAAAATGTGTATTTGTAATTTAAATATGTGACACCATCACACTGTAAAATCAGTTCATAATTAGAAAACATCTGTTTTTTTCCAATATGATGTCTAATAGTATATTTAAATAATTTAGAACGCAATAAGGGGGGAAAAAAAAAAAGTCGAGCTATAGTAAGTGGTTCAGGACATTTCTTTTCTTTTGTTTAAATGTCCTCCTCCAGATCTTTAAGTAACCCATCATTTTGAAGCTAATTCTTGGTTCACTTTATAATCACCATTGATGAAATACATATGCCAAACATATGTGCTGTTATGACCTTATTGTCAGTCAAGAAACAGGTTTTGTAGATGCTATTGTTAAGAAGGATTTACACACTGTCACGTTGCTGGTTTTTTTCTTTTTTGATTGTCGGAGAACTGTGAGTTTAAAGTTGATTATTTTAACAGTGAAATTTACATGAATACATATATATAGTAAACACAGTGATGTCTGAAGAGTTTATGATACCTGGAAACATACTTAAAGTAGATTAAATGCTGACTTAAAATGCGTTGGGATCAATTCAAGTTTAACTAATAAAGTTTGAACAAAACCACAACTTCTCAAATGAAGTTAACATGGTAGATTAGCCACACATCTGTCATTAGTGTTCGCATAGGAGGGTATTTATATCGGTGTGATGAAAATCCTAATGGATGTTTTTATCCTGCCTGAAGTGTGCAAGCAGAGCGTTCCCCTAGTTTATTGGCAGTAAACTCCGTAACCTTTCTCTTGCCGTTGCCTAAGCATCTATTTAGGACAAATAGAGGCCGTACGTTCCTGAACAGCTTTTGTGGTCTTTTTTCATGGCCGTACATGTATAAATGCTTGAAAGTCTTCACACATACGTGCTAATGCCTAAAAAGCAGAGCAGGCGCAGCAGTGCCGTTCGGCGAGGTTTTTCCGCTCAGTAGCTGGGCAGCGGCGTTAGTGAGTGCTGCGAGGTCCCTCCATCAGCTCTTCCCTGGGATGGGAACCTGCCGGAGGAAAGACGTGTTCACTCTGGGTGCTTTGCCTTTTAAATGAAATTAATTTTTGCCCTGGAAATGAGGAAAAAAAATCTAAAACTAACTTTTTGAGGGCTAGAATACCTAAAGTTAATGCGCTGCAGTTTACATGCATCTATGTCTCAATCGTCTTTTATCAACCTTTGCTGCTGCAGCCCACCGCAAGCTTTTCATCAGTTTATGCATTGTGCGCCAGGGCAAATAATGACAGAATATCTAGCTAAAGAAGGGGTACTTAATCAGCAATCAAGATTCAATTTGTTTTAATTTTAGCAGGTGTTTGTGAGGTACATTGATGGGAGAGATAATATGTACTGCTTTCATTAGCTCTCTTGTTTTTGTGCTTGAACATTTAAGAGCCAGATGTTCGGAGGTGAGCTGATCAGAATATTAAGTCTCCAGAGGTTGGTTTCCATAGTGTTTTACATTCCTTTCTTTATCTCCCTCAGTTCACCCTGAGCTATGAGGTGCAAGTGCTCGCAATGACAGCCTACATCTCTGCTTCCTATTCAACTAAAGCTTCAAATTAGTCTCATTTTCTGTTTAAAAAAAACCACCAAAAAACCAAAACCAAAACAAACCCCAAACCCCCCAAACAGCACAAAACCTACCAAGAAATAAACCCACAGAAAACATCTTTAGTCTAATAACCTGCAATTAATTCTTGGTCCTTGGGTCAGACTCATTTCTCGCTTAGAACTAGTTTAGAATTATTTGTTTAGTAGCTGGTATTTGGCCAGGATGTTTTACCTCAGTAAAAACCTGACAAAGTGACAAAGATGATGCCGTCGTCTTCTTAAGTTAAATATCTAATCCAGCTCATTTGTCTGTTTTGGGGGAAAAAAGCAGCAGCTGTAATGTCAGGGTGCCGAAGGTGCGAGGGGACTGCAAAATGGACAGTGGGAGTAGCTTCAGTCAGTAGGTGTTCTCGCAACGAAAGCGTACCAGCGGTGTTTGAATATCACAGGGGTTTGATGAGATAAGGTCCTTGACAGAATGCACGGGAATAGACGATAGGATTGTAAAAGAAAGGCAACTTAACCCCTCGGTTTGCGTTTTTAGCCCAACAGGTAACGTCAGCAGCCCTGGCTCAGTAGCTGCTGCAGGAATAAGTCAGTATTCTCCTGCCTGATAAACTCCCCCGACGTTGTGATTGCGATTTCTTTCGGTAGAGAAAAACAAACCCAGAACTGAAGAGTTAAAGAGACCCGCCATTGGCAAATGCTATAATGTTTTCCCTCGCTATTAATTGTTCTCTGTTTACTTTGATGCTCAAAGATTGCCCTGTTTTACAAGCGTATTTTCTTAATTGTGTCACCTTGTACTGTAAGTATGTCAGAGGGGAAACATTTGCAAGTGATTAGATATGGACCTTTGTGTCACCAAATGTATGAGGTACATACCCTTATAGGATATAATTGTGATCTTTTAATATGCGGCCATTGACCCGGACTTGTTATTATCTATTATAGTTTATAATAATGTATCTCTTTATGATTAAATGATGATGCCCGGCAGAACACTATGATTAGCATTTCAGTTATTTATAGATTATGTCAGAGCAGTAATAAACATAAAATGCTGTTAATGTGTGGCTAATGAAATCTGGACATGAACAAGTTTATGAATTGATATAATTCATTTGAGTGTTCTAACTGAGCTGCTGGTTCTCGTCATAATTCAAAAGCTTAGCAGGGTTCACCGATTAGGTGGTAGACTAATTTGCTACAAAAAGTCAATGGGTTTTCATCGTCTTGGGCTATCATACACAGCATGGCTGATTGCATAAGGACTATACAAAGTAATTCTCATAAATATATTTATTAAGCTTAATATGTTTTGTGAGGTTAGGATGGAATCAGCTAGTGCACAACATATGTGGAACAAAATCACAGTGTGTTAGATACTAAAAAGATACGTTCAGTAAAATCATTCAGGACCGGATCGATGAGGGAGTTATTTGAATTTTAAAAAGTGAGCAATTCAATATCAAATATAAATGAGAGCCATAAAGAACGATTCAGATGATTGACTGAGTGTGCTCGACGTTTATTTTACTTTGGCATCATAATTTCATTTCATGCTACAAATACAGTTTTAAACTTAGGTTACTTAGGGCGGAAATCGCCGAGTCTATTTGCAGAGCTAATGGCAGCACTGCCTTTCTGCGGCTGGGAAACACCGAGCCACGTCTCGCGCCAGCGTCTCTCTCTCCGCTTTCAGCTGTGGAGGCTACTGACCGCTACCTCTCCTTTTAGAGCACTGTCCTGGGATACCCACGTACGCCGAGTCCTCCTCGTCAACAAAGGTGCCCCTAGCTTTTACAGGATATCACTTTGGGTTTGCTTTGGTTTGGTTTGGTTTTAACCAGTGTAAAACTAGTGTATTGCATGTCATTTCCTCGTTGGGGTCGATTTTTCATCAGAGTCTGTCAGTTCCTTGCTTTCTTCCTCCTCTTCCCCGGACGGCATACTTCGCTCTCTCCCATGCTCCACCCTCTTGCATCAAATCCGCCACTGGTTTAATCAGGGTTGAATTCACGAGCGGAATCCTTGATGCTACGCAGAAATGCTGTTCCAACCAACTTATAGTCCCTGTATAATTCTGTTTTTTTCAGTATCTTTGTCGTTTCCAAAATGCACTATTTCAGAACCTTTTGTTTGAACATCTATGCACAAACTAACTAGGCTCCTTTACGAAGAACGAGAGTCTGTTATGGGCTTGTGTAGAACCTCGACTACATTAGAAGACCACTTAGGTAAGGTAAATAGCTGAACCTTTTTTTTAATCTATAATCCTAACATACACAATAAAATTTAACAAAAAGTATTAATGGATCTTAAAATATTGTAAAGAAACAAGCCCAAAGAATCGGAAATTATTTGGTTGTTGTGCTTCCTATTTAAGAAACTAACAGGATTAGTTGTGAGATTGTGACCCTGGGACAGTCTTGTTAACAATAACATTAATCACAAAATTTTCAAGTTTTTCTTCTTCCATAAAAAAGCCCACTATGTAGTTATTAAAGGGAGAGAGGGAAGTGCTGTTTGAGAACACAGCTACACAGTTGTATAATCATTTCTTCCTATAACAAGAGTCCAGACAGAACCCTTTTATATTCTCCTCTCACATTTGTATCTTGACCTAACACGTGATCCATAGGAGGCCCTGCACTTTAATCTTCGCTATCAGCTTTTTCTCTGTTGCTTCCCAATATCACTCACATTACACATATTCCTTCCTTGCATTCCATAAATCTTTGTCTTGTCCCTACAAAAAAAAGCCTTGCGTCATCCTACACCCTGCACCCGACTCGCTCCTCTCCCTCTTCCCAAGCCAGGGCCTTGCAGCTCCTTGGGAGATTTAGAAACAGGTTCAGGTGTTTTTCCAAAGATGTTTTAAAAGAAAAGATTAAAGATGCAATTTTGACGCCCCCATATATGTTACGTGCTCTGGAATGTGGTGTGTGAGCTGAGGTGGAATGGGAAGGTTCCAACACAAGCCAGGCTCGCTGTGCCCGTGAGCTTCGCGCTCTCAGCAGGTCGTCGGACGGGACCCCCCAGTTTATGCTGCGGTTTGGGAGCGCCGTGTTGGTGGTGTAGGAGGATTCCCCAGGTTATGATGCAAACCAGTGTTCTCTTGCAGGTGGCAGCTCTGAGGTTACTTGTAGCACCGAGACCGTGAGGACTTTCAGTCTTTGCGTGTTCTTGGTGGGAGCTGGAGCTGTCTCGTGATGCTGGTGCGTGTGTGCGCGTGTCTGCCTCTCTCCTAGAGACAGCCCGTTTGACGGGCTTTTCTCTGGGCTTCCCTGCTTTGTAGAGGCAGCGAGCTGAAAAATTCCTAGGTCAGAAAAGTCCTTCCCCTTAGCAAAGCGTCCTTCCTGTAAGATCCAAAAAGAGAACCTGTATCACATCTGTTTGCTATCTGCAATGTCAGATTTTGTATGATTTTTCCCCCCCACTGTTTATTTTAAATTTCTTCTTAGTTAATTAAAAATGCAGTTGATATTTTTTTCCTGTGTCGCAAATGAGAATGCTAACATTTCATTTATAAAGTGATATGTGGTTCAACTTCTGCTCTTGATATTTTCAAGAGGCCAGTGATTAAAAAACCTATGTGGAATATGCTCTATTATTGCCCTCTCTAGGCATTGTCGCATAAAACCTTAAAGGTTCTGGTGCTAAATCCCCAAGGCAGCATTTTGATACATGCCAGATGTTCACTCACGGGAGAGATAAATGTTTAATAATTTTTGCTATTGTTACTGTTTTTACAATGTGTTATACTGCCATGGCTTGCTAAGGCTAAAGCTCTGTTTTGCTGAAGGAACAAGCACGTAATAAGGACGATGTTTACATTTCCATCGTCTTGGTTTTGCTAACAACATGGGAGATTTCAACCCGAAGCACAAGTAGCCCAGTGCTCGCGGGTTGACGGAAGGGTTTCCCTGTGCAATCTGAAATCCTGTTTCGGGGGAGAAAGGCTGCTAAAACCTCCAGTTGGTTTTAGAAGCCTCAAACTTCATTTGGCTGCGAGTAACAACTTACAACCTATTTACACAGATTCCAGTGTCAAGCAACAATATGGGGAAAAAAAAAAGAGAAAGGCTTGACCTGCTATGTTTCTTTATCCAAGAGGAGTGACATTAATCCCATCTGCCTGTGGTGTTTGCACCTTGGATCGCCAGCGTCATAGAGCAATATTCATCTTTGTAAATTAGACAAGTGCCAAAATTTTTAAAAGGAATATTATATATTGAGTGAAATTGATCCCTGTCAAAACGCTGTCAATGTCAACAAAATTACTCTGATTTTTGGAGGTGGTGGGAAATAACAAGAAATGGGATGCATTTTCCCACAAAAATGGAAGTTGTGTGGATAGAAACCTCAAAACCTGATGCAACAGACTGTGGCAGTTTGGATAAAGCCTGGATTCTCAGGTATCTTCTGCGCAACGATGAGGAGCTCCATTGGCAAATACTGCTCCTTCTCTGACACTTCAAGAGCCTGTGCAATACTCGATACACCAATGCTGCACTGTCTCTTTCTGTGAAGACGTTTGAGATCCTCCTGGGTAAATCAGCAGTTGAGGTGCTGGAGCCTGAGGAATCCTGGTTCCTAGGAAGTGACCTTCTTTCCTTCTCCACAAATGCCTTCAGTTCCCGATCGGTCAGCTTTCCCCTCTCCTTCTAGGTGTGTCCCTTGTGGCTGAGCGATATCTGAAATAGCGGCGAGTGCGATTTTCCTTGCATGTCCCACGTCAGGCGGGAGGAGGGGAAGAGCAAAGGAAAATTTGTGCATCTCAAGTGATGAGACACGAGCGTGTCCTAGTTAGCTTGTATATGATCACTGCTCATTTCAAAGAACACCGTTATTGAGAAATGACCTTCCTTTACTAGCCACGAGCATCCTCAAAGAACAACTTTCTGAAAAACAAAGAAAAAGAAAAAAAAAGATTACCTCCTTTGCCTCTCTGCTTGTCCTGAAGGGCGAGCAAGGTAACACAAAACTGAGGATCCAGCTAATTTAAGAAGGATGTTTGCTGAGCTCTTTCTGTCATGCACGTGCACTCTTTCACTTATTCACCTTTCCCACTGCATTATCTTAATGAAATGAAGTAAGCCCCCCCGCCCCTTTCCAGTTCACCCTTGTCTAGAACTTGTCATTCGTATCGCAGATATCCTCAGGCTCTAGATCTTCACTGTTTAGGCACTGAAGACCTAATTCTGCTGTCCTGGGTAAGGATGGCAGAGTTGGATCCACATCAAAATCAGAAAAGAGTGTATGAATATAAATCTGTGTCATTTTTCTCCAGGTCAAGCCGATAAAAAGTCATCTTATGCTGTGAAAGGTCATTATCCTCAAGGAATAAAAAACATAGGAATACGGCTCAGCCTGCTTTCAGAATTCAAATGTTGGTTTTAAAATGAAGGAGAAGCTTGGTAATCCGTAAATTTGTCAGTTTGGCATCCTGTGTAGTACATGAAGTAGTCCTTGAGAACACAGAGAAGTATGTAGGTTTGAAGATTTAGTTAACCGAGGGGGCAGTTTGTTAACGAGCAGCGATAATGCAGTGTAAGCGTCCATTTGAACAGGGGCTATCCCAGTCCCCACTCCGAGCGAACTAGATACATCTGGTTTTCCATTTTGCATACGTGATGACTCAGTGGATCAACCGTAACGAACCAATTGTGCGGTCTCTTGCAAGCTGGTCACGTTCTGATGAAACGCCCGGAGTAGTAGTTTGTCCGCTTTTACCTGTCTTCAGAAAATAAAATGCCTCAGCTTTGTTTGGATGGCATAAAACATCCATGGGTAAGTTTCTGATTCATCATTCTAACAAACTTCAAATTCTTTGTATAGATTCTATATGAGGGAAGTATTGCACTTCGGATATTTCCATTAATAGAGGTTAGGCCAATAATTTTCTGGCGTGTTTTGCTGTATTTTCTTTTATCTTACTCCATGCTGAGCGTTAGTCTTGTTCTTGGCATGACGCTTTTCCTTGGAAAACATTTTTAATAGCTCTTGTTTCCAAAGCGTTCATCTCTACTGTAATGTGACAGAAAAAATGCCTTAGATGATGCAGAAGAATTTATACAAACAAAATAATTTCATATTACTTTTAAAGTTTTCTTTAGTTTGTCTTGGTATAAACTAGTACAGATCTAAAAAGCGTTTAATAGTGATGTTTTAATTCTGGATAGCAAATAACAAAACAAATTTCTGAGCTAGATTCACCATTCAGCGTAAGCTTCTGCAGATCCTATTAATGTCAATGGATGCAGGCACATTTAGACCGTATCCTCACGTCCTTACTGAGGATATGTTTTATGCTGTGTTGCCAGATAGGTTTGAACAAAGCCAGTAGTTTTCAGAGCAATTTCCCCCATCACGAATCAAACCTGAACAGTAGGTAGTCAAGGAATTCTAAAATTTTCCTGTGTACTTCCTAAATTCGCAGTGCGTAAGCATGGTCAAATTGCTAAATAGGCTTTCAAAATTATCTTTGCAATTACTGATGCCTGAGTGAGTTCGAGAATAAAAGTAGTAGTAATGAAAACAGTAGTAGTAACGATGATGATAAATTAGGGCTCTTGTTCTCATGATATTTAAGTCAGGAAATGTGACTGTTCCATCTGGCAAGCGAGGCAAACGCAATCTAGGGCTCTCAGAGCTGCCCCAGACCAGCCTATCGAGAGGTTAATATTATTTATGCTGTGTTTTTCTTTTTTAGTGTTCCATGTGCAAAAGATACATCATTATTACCTTCCTTTTCTTAACTTACAAATCACATAGATAAAACTAATATAGAAAACAAATGCCTTAGCCAAACAATAATAATGACTCAAGTTGAAACAGCTACAGTAAATGGTAGATTTGCGGTTTTGACTTTGAGCTTTGGTTGGAGGGAGCAGAGGAATGTCATAACCTTGACAAAACGTAGCTGTCGATTTCTGAACTTGCCTGAGGTAGAGCTGGTCTGGACCTGAGCAGCTGGTCCTTGCATGCAGGACCCTCCTGTCCCGTCTCATGGAGGGACTTGCTGGTAGAGGCGCTCGGAAATAGAGGCACTGCAAGATGACTGCCAAAGAGAAGAGAAAAAGAGGCCAAAAACTGGGGAAGCTGCTTGTCTTTGCATGGTTATCTCCAGAGAGCATTTGAAATGCGACACTACTGAACTCAGCCCTGCCGTTTAATTTTATATTTCTTTGTTGGCTGAACTCTGAAGTCATTATGGATTCAAACGCAAAGACTATGTGGCTATTTAGAACCCCCAAATCATGAGAAATGATGGGGAGTTCAAGGATCTGGTAGCTCTATCTTCAGATTGATGATCATCTCAGAATTATATATAAATGCAATACCTCTACTTCCCATTCATTACAGCCCCTGAAACCCTTTTCCTTTGCGCTTACATAGTGGTCATGAGGTTGAGTCCCTTGCAGTAGCAAAGAATGATGTAATGGACATCAGAAAGAGAGAGAGGGAGAGGAGCGAAATGTTTTGGGAATTAGACGATGGAAAATAGTAGGAAGGTGAAGCTGGCATGGCTCGGCTTTTATGACAGAGTACTGTCATAGCAGAAGTGATGTAAATGATTAAAACAAAAGGTGAGTACAGGCAAGCCTACGATTACTTTTTTAATTCTGGATTTTTAATTCAGTTTCAGTGTTTGGATATAGTGAAAGCTGTAGGAATGAATTTCAGATGTTTGGGTTGTCAATAAGAGTGTTACTGGTCTTAGCATTTGCGCCTGTCATAATGTTATCTTTGGGGTTTGTCAGCCCTAGTATGGGAACCACTTTTGTTATCTGCAGTGGATTTGGGTGGTTTTTCTAATCCACTGAAGATAAGAGCCTGTAGAATCTTAACATCTTCGGTGTGCTAGCTGTGACAAACAAGCTACCAAACATTTAGGAGCTGGGATACAACAGGGGGAGTAAATGGCAAGTGGAAATTGGTTCACATTCTGAAAGAATGGTATAATAATTGCTCCTTCTGTAATTCTTTTCTCCTGTTTCTTTTAGTTGTGGGAAGACAGGATTTTATATGTATTAAATATGCTATAGGAAAATTACCTCTGTTTCAGCCAAGTCTGAGTTGATAATTGTGCTGTAATGTATTAGAGCATACAGAGTCCTGAACTAGCTTTTCCTTCCTATATTGAGATCCTTATAATTATGTTAATTAATAAATAATAACTTTTGAGAGAGAGAGAGAATAACGGCGAGGATGCAGTTGGTAGGTACCGTGGGGCTATTTCAGCTGGGAGATGCCTATATTTGGAATATGAAATTTATTTTAACATAACATTTTTTGTGCGTTTTATAACTTACGTATTTCTTCCGCGCGTCTACAAATAAGCATGTGAATATAAAAAAAAGCTATGCATTTACACACTCATTATAGACAGAAGCAGCCAGAGAAGAGAGAACCACATTAGATTATGTGTGCTGTAGAGCTACATAAATGGCTGTGGTCTTAACATAGCTTCTCCTGATTACTGGTAAAAAACTAATTAGGTTTTGTCATTTATTCACTTGGAGTTTTGTCTCATTGAAACCCTGCTACTCTATTTAACCTACTTCTAGTCTGCAAATATCTGCTGCCATGTTATGTTATGCTTTTTTGCTTAAATTAACTCCTGAATAATACAGCATAGCACATACAGGAGAATGAAAAGTTTTCACATTTTTAATACAAGACTGATTTTATTATATTACTCGAGAAATAAGTTAGATTGCTCTTGCAGTCTCAATAAATCACACATGAAGTCTTCTTTTTTTCTAAATTAAATTTTTATTTAAATAAAAGTGTTATGTTTGTATTTGAACTGACAGCTAAATCTGATAATTAGAGTGCATGAAGTTGGCTTTGATTGGCATTGTAATTGGATTGTCATTGGGCTGAAAACCTATTATCTTTGGATCATGCCCCATGAAATCTGTTGAAGAAACTTTGCTGCCAGTCATTAAAGCCACCATCTTGGCTTACAAATTAGGTTTGAAAGGCTTTTTACCACTGGGAATGTAATTTAAACCACTGCAATTGCACTCCCATTAATTAAAATTATATTAAAATTATGGTTCATTTTCTAAATATTTTTTTCATATTTTATTAGACATACTTATTACTAAATGCTTAACAAATTACATAGCAGAGCTAGTAAAATTATATTTTAAGATAATCCATCATTTCAGCACATGCTACTCAGCATTAGTGGAATTAGTCAGTGTGTTGATCATTAAAGGATACACTATTTATGTTTTTCATTACTGGTTTTCATTAAAAATAAAATATAATTATAAACCACTTTTTTAAAAAAAAACCCACAAACATTTCCACTGAAAATTATAATTAATGCGGGTAGAAAATTTAAACAGAATCCACTTTAAAGTGAACTTTGTTTATTAGACTGTTGTTTTCCATGTATATGTTTTCTGTATAAGTCATAGTTGAATCTACTAAACTGTATAGAGGCATGAATAGGACAATACTTTTTTTCCGTGTAACATAAAACGACAGTTGCGCTGTGATGAAAGTCGATAATGAAGAATACAGGGTAGTAACCTGTGCGGGTTTTGCCATGAGAATTCAGCAATGATTACTTTTAAAATTGCTACAACTTTGCCCTGCAATATAAACACGCAGGCAGAAAAATTCAGAGGAGGAACCTCAGTGGCCCTTCAGCGGGTTCAGGTGGCCACTGGAGGCTGATGGTGCCTGCGTCCCAGGCGTGGCCACGCCACGGTCTTGGGTCTCTTCCTGGGGGCTTTGGTCCGAAGGGGGTGTCCAGCGCGAGTCGGTTCTTAGACCTCTTCATCATCCTTCCATCCATCGTCAGCATGCACAGCACCTGAAACCGGTTCTTCTAACAGCCCGTACAATATTTGCTGCCTCTCTTTTATCTCATCGTAGTTTTTATGTGAATGATACAGATAATACTTCAGGCTATATTAATTAAGCAGAAAGTCGATTCCTTTAGTAGAGTAACATTTCTAAATCCGTTCCAGCAAGACGGAACCACAGGTAAAGTAAGATGAGAATACGCATTTCTAGAGGAAAGTACTAGAATATCAAGCTGGTGCACGGGGGCTGACAGCATTTTATTTTAGAATGAGCGAAACATCTGAAATCTATGGTTCCAGAGATTTTCGTTCCAGCTACTCTGCTGACTATATCGTATTACTTCTCATGCGGTAGCATTCCTTGAGTAGGAAAGCAGCATGCATCTACAGTTTCCTTTAGGACACTGCATCCTTATTTCCAGTAAGGTGCTATCAGGGAACGTGGATCTCCAGTCTGGTTGCCGGCGTGCCGTGGCTTTGCAGTCGTCTTGCAGCGCTACGTGGAGCTCTCTACGGGGATTATTTTATTTTTTTTTGTTCCTACGTGAGGTACTTCATCCGCAGAGGTACCTCACCGCTCAGCAAGTCAAGGCCTAGAAATTCACTTCTTTTAAGGTTATGATTCCCCACTCGATAAACCCCAGTGGGATTCCATCTGAAATCCCTGGAGTGCTTTAGACTCCCCATGCTACCTCTTTAGTCTGTGAAACCACTGAACTCCATTATAAGTACCATTTTCAAATGAAGCGTATATATTTAGACTTGACTTCAGCTGTTCCCATGTGTGAATTTGCTTACTCTGTACTGCTTAAACATTGTTCTATGCGATAAGAAATTCTACATTTTTCTTCCTAAGAGGATCTTAGTTATTTTGATTTATGTGGATCTGAAGTGAACTTTTATCTTACAAAGTAAGCATCGGAGCTGTGAGAAACTTGGCATATATCTAGTTTAAAAAAGGATTAAATCCCAAACGGGGTTTGGAGTATTTCTGTCTGGCTTTTACATGAGTGAGGATTGGGATGAGGTTCTGCAAAATGAATAGTTAGTCATTTCAGAGTCATTAAATAAATAGTTGTTCACCTGACCTCCCTGTGCTCTCACTGACCTCCGTCATTAGGTCTTCCTACTTAACATGACCGTGTGTACACCGATAACGCAGCTCTGGAGAATAATCCCTTGCATTCAATTGATATTTAAAAAACAGCAAACTTCATTAGTTTGGGGTTTAATGTCAAAATATCAGTGTTTGGTGAGACTACAGTGTACTTTTGTTGGTGCAAATCTGAGGAAAATGAAGGAATATGCTTTCAGAAAAAGAAGAGGATGGAGCGTTAATGCCTTTGTCATTTTAAGACAAAATGCATATGTCTTGCTGAGCTGAGGAACTAGTCTACAGGTCTTCTTTCTCCTTCAGCATGACCCGGCTTGCCAGGCCAGAGAAGGCGGCTCCTTATTGTTCTCTCACTCTGTTTCTGTGAATATTTACTCTTCTCTGAAAGGTGTCACTGCCTCCATTTCAGTGGCCAAGGCTGCCCTGCAGCTTTCACCCTCCTTGGTTCGAAAAGGCCACTGAAGGTAGATTCCCCCACCCTCCCGCCCCGGTAAAGGTTATTACTTCAGGGGTGAGTTAGAGCAGCGTTTCTGGATGCAAGAGAGGTTGAACTAGAGGATCTTTTGAGGCCCCTTCCAGCCGGGCTGTTGTGTTGAGTCTATGAAGAAGTCGCAGTTCTGTTCTTTGCACGGAACTCCTCGGCGCAGGTTAAACACAGGTTCAGCCCCGTGGGAGATTTGGGCTCGGGGAGATGTGGGGAGTGGGTAGTTAAAATGGAAGAGTGCTGTATATGGACAGGGGGAGAACCCGTCACAGGGAGAAAAAGTATGGGGCATGGGTCTTGCAAACGGCTGTGCAAGTTTCTTCTGGTTCTTCTTCTTGAACGTAGACATGTAAATTCCACTCAACTCTAAGATCAGGTTAATTTTTTCCAGGTCTGTAGCCTTCTTCACCTAACACATTTAATGTAATATATGATGTATTCCACAAATTCTGTAATAGAGTACGAAATAACAAAAAAACCCCGCAAATCCCTGGGAATATTGCCTTCGGCAGCACTTTGCAGTATTTACAGAGACCCATGTTTTTGTGGTCAATGCACATGAATTTCTGGTTTCAGTTGAAACAGTTAAATATATTTATTTTTCAGAGTAATTGTTTGGGCATAGAAGTCTGTTAAATACTGGTAGATTATTCCAGTAGTTAATCAATTAATAAAGGAGAGCTGGCAGGATCAAAATGATTGGCAGATATTCCTGGAACGAGGAGTATGAAATGTGAAAATGGCAGGTTTCTGAACAGAAAGGAAAAAAAAAGCCTTAGAAAGGGGTTTATCAATGCGGGTTTGAATGACAGTGAATCTGGCATTGCTTCTAAATGAAAAGCCCCATTTTTTCACCATCGTTTAAGATGGGCAGAAGTCGTGCTGACGGTGAGTGCCGCTGCACCGACTCCTCCGTTTCTGTAAGGTACCGGGACTCGATCAAACTGCTGGAAGGGGTTTAAGCACATGCAAATCCATTGAAGTTGCTGACACTTTTATCTGCTTATTCAGTGGCTGGGCTTGGCTCACCGAATCTCAAAACAAAGAAAAATACGTTATTTCTTTACTTTTTGTTAAGTTCAGCCTTATTGCTTCTGGTGCAAGGTTTCATTTTATTACATCACGACTAATTATCCCAGCTCACTTCCCAGTAAGATACTAACTTGTCACTTCACGTTCTCCCATGTTTTAGTTTTTCTGTTCTCTGCCTTGAAGAAATCTTCTCTCTCTAATCCACTGCCGTTAACTATTGGTCTGTAATAACCTCAGTGGCAGCCGGAAGAAAAATAAAGCTCGTTAACTCACAAAAGAGAAAGGTAATGGCCATCAGCAGTGCTTTGGTCCCCCTGGCTTGTTGGTCCAACTGTTCTGTTCACCTTAAAAACCCCAAGGGGGTTGGAGGTGGGTCCCCAGCTCTGCCATAGCTGTGGGGGGGGCAGTGGGCAAGGCAGGCAATCTGTGCGGGGCAGTGTTAAGAATGAGCAAGCATCTGTAAAAATGGGGCCGTATTAATGCTGTTATCCCGTATTTTGGCTGTCTCTCATGAGGAAGGTTGTTTAATGCCTAATGCTAGCACTATTCCTGCTGGCAACTTCTGGATGCACAATAAGCAAAAAATATTACTGATCAAATTAAAGCAAATAATCCGAGTTAAAGGCAAATTTTATTACCTTCTCTCCTGCTATTTTTTTTTTCCCCGTTCAGTGTTACTTAGATTCTCTACATTAAGCTAATATTTACTCTTCTTGCCACAGAAGAGCAGCAGAGTAAATAGGATTTTGTATAAGGAAGCTGGTGGAGTTAAACAAACAAGAAAGTGGCCGGTTCTAACCTTTCCTGTGTGAGCCGCAGCATCCCCCAAAGACCCGCAGCCCGATTCTCGGGCCCGCCCCAGCCATCCTGCCTCTGCTCGCTTGCACGGAGCCGGGGCTGAGCCTTTTCTGTGTGCTGCGCACAACGAGCCGCATCCTCTGCCGCGTAAATTGGTAAACGTTTCAGGAAGCCCCCGGGAGCTACAGCTGTGTAAGCGAGCTGCACATCTACCCCGTGAATTGCTTCAGCGTGTCTGAGCTCCCCGGGCAGGGCTGTCTTAAACTGGCTGCGGCGTAGAAAATCGCGTGGATTCGTACCGCAGCTGTACTGTCTCTGTCAGGACAAAATGGTGGGTCAAATCCACTCTCTTCTTTCTGTACCGAAAACGGTAGAATTATGCAATGTGACTTTGACCTAGAAATCAATACGACTGCTTAACTAAAGAAACAAATCGCGGCTCTGATGGCCAATAACAAACTGGTGGTTGTTTCTTTGTTCTGTTTCTTCTTCTGTTAAACTAACTGCTAAAGGGCAAGAAAAAATGACAGAGTTGTAAGCTGGAAAGAACTTTCCGGTCTCCTTTGTAGGAGACTCTTTTCATAGCCCCGTGCCAGAGCGTGTAGGTACCTTCCACGCTAAATACAAAGAAACAAATGCTCGAAAAAGATCCACGCTTCAAGCAAGGAGAATCAAGTGAACCTCCGATAAAAGTCAGACCAAAAGGAAATAACGCGTTGCATCATGTGTTTATTGTCCACTTGCAACCGTTTGTGATGAAAGCGTGGGAAAGCAGTCCTCATCCGACGCTTCTTTTTTATCAGTCAGGCTCAACATGTAAATAGTGTTATCTGTAATTAAATATGCTCTGGCAGAGCTGAAATTGACTGTTGTCACCACTGTGCTTACAGTTGGCCCTGCAGACAGGGTGAACGGCCGCAGCGTTCCCAGAGCAGGGGAAGGTCGCTTGCCGGTTGCCTGAGCAAGCCAGATCCGCTTTAGGTGCTTTCTGAAGAAGAAATGGCAAATGACGTCATCGGTACTTCTGACGTTGCAGAATAGATCTGGTCGGGAGAATAGATTTGAGATGCCTGAGCTGTGCAGAGGAATGGGAGGGCCTGCTCCGTGCTGGGCCGCTGATCTTGCCCAGAGGATCGTTATCGCTAGATCTCGTCAGTACCTGCATTGCCTCGTGCGAGTTCACGGTCCCAAAGCAGCCGGTTATTTGGGAAGCACACACAGAACCTGGTTTCCCGATTTGCGCAGTAGCGGTACATACCATATGCACGGCACGTGTTAATTTGGTTACTTGGAGGTCAGGAGGAAAACATGAGACGGAAGAAGTTTACAACCCAATTAAAACTTACTATCAAAAAGTAGCAATAACCCTGTGTGGAACAAATGAGCCCCGGGTTCTGGCTGTACCTTGGCATCCTGATTTGTTCAGTGCTTAAAGATCAATGTGGCTCCCTGCGAGATAGCTGGAAATGTGAAAATCTGTGAGGAGGCTGCACCGTCATTTTCATCTGAGGCAGGAAGATGGTAACTAATAAACAACAGAGCTGCAGGTCACGTCTTTCTACTTTTTCCCTCCCAGCCCAATTAAAACAACAGCCTTTAATTTCCATTTAGGTTTTCTGTGTCTTTCTGTCTGTATTTATGTACTCCTACTGCCAATTATGCAGAATACTAATGAACAGGACAGGCCAAAATATTTTAATGTTCTGTTTCTCTAGTTAAAAAGTTGCATTTTTATTTTTCGGTGAGTATCCAGAAAGGAAAGTTTTAAAACTGGCTGAACTATTTTCCCGAAGGACGTTCACAATAGAACCCCCCCGACCCTTTGTCTGGCATCGCACACATTAAACAACGGGAGGAGGGAAGACAGTCCTCAGCAATCTCGAGATCTACAGAGTTAAGCGCAGGACTGGGAGCCAGAAGATCTTGAATTACATCCCAGTGTCTGCCGCACACAGGATTAGTAATACTTTGCACTTACATTAGCACTTTGCCACTAAATAAAGTTTGGAAGTGACATTACAAACGGGGAAGGAGCGGCTTGGAGAAATGAAGTGACAAATCCAAATTGGCACAGCTAGTTAGTGTCAGAATCAGGATTACAGTAATTCTTGACAAGCCGTTTAACCTTCACGAGGTTCAGTTTTTACACCTTTAAAATGAAGTAGATGATTTCCACAAAAAGCAAAATGTGAAAATGATACCCACTGGCATAATTAAGTAAATACATTGTTCAAAAATGACGACTCCCCTTCTACAACTGTGGAGATTAAGCAGGGTACCAGTGCAAACTAGTGCTACTCCAGGGGAGCCCATCTCTTAAGGCTCCTTAAGAAGCAATGGTTTGGAACCAGCTCCTCCGGTGAGGTTGCTCAGAGCTCCCAAGAACAAGCTGACAATTTTCAGTCGCCTCCGTTGGGAAAACTTTAAATTAGATGGCTTTGAAGGGGGAGGGAGGTTCCAGTGAATTAGGCGCTGGGCGGGACAGCAGCAAACAAGAGCTGATCTGTGGGTACACCTCGGACGTTCACTTCTTAGACCTAAAGCTTCAAGAGTTTTGTCCTGATTATTAAAGCGTGAGAATTGCTGGGGGCTTTGGCGTTGTCCTTGACTTCTCAGCTGGTCAGCAAACCAGCCTGGAGCTGGCTAACGTGTAAGTATCTGGCCATCTCCGCCTGCTCACTTTCAGCCATGGGTTCCTAGAGTAGAGGTACCAACCAAAGCCTGCTACTCGCATGATCTCTTTGCCTCGCTTTTTTAAATAACAAGTTTATCTTTGTTAATTTTAATCCCATCTTTCTACCTTGCAGCTGAACATTTTTGGAGTGTTAGGTACAAGAAAGATTATGCTCCAAATAATTTCTTGTACCAAAAAAACCCAACCAAAACCTGCTTTTATTTAGGCTGATGCTGTCTTTACTAATTTTAATCTACAATAGTATTTTTTCCTTATTATTGAGCATGCTGTGATCTTGTTTAGGAAGTTAATTGTAAACAACAAGAAACAGGTAACCGAAAATAGATATACGCTGGTTTTATTTTTGTAAACATAAAGGTGACCTGCTGTCCAGAAAAACATTTAGACATTCATTTCGACATAGGCAAACCAGTACTTATCCTTGTTCATCAAAACACTTCACCATATGCTTAAAAGCAAACATCCTCATAATACTGAATGTCTGTGGAGGAAATATGTACGTACAGAATTTCTACATACCACTCCATTTATAATTAATGAGGTGTATGTTTGGGGGATCAGGAGTAGCATTTGATCAACATTAGCTCTCAATTTGAAGTTAAAGGCGGGAACCTCTTCTGTTTGGAGGAAGCCGTTCATCCAATTGTCTTGTTTTTTTCAGCTTCCTTGGCACAGTTAGGTTACAGTTTGATATGGAATGATAAAAAAGAGAATTATTAGTATTATTTGGAGAAGTTGAATTTCAATGCACATGTCCTAAAATATAGTAAATCTTATTCTTATTTACAAATTCCAAGTGCTTACAAATTCCAATATCCTGCTCACATGTCAATGTGCAGCAGGATATTTGTTATATTTTTCGAGATGAATTGCTAACTTCACAGAAAAAAAAAAAAAAGAAGATTGTGCCTTTCAAGTTCAGGAGAACTATGGTTTTGTTTTATTAACTAGAATTACTTTTCTTCTCTGTATTTTTCCTGTGCCTCTGAAGCGCAGGGTTTGCTCTCCCTGCCCTGGCTGCGTCGCGTTAGTGCCGTGCACAGAGAACCCCGAGCAGATCTCTGCAGCCGGAGTGAAATCGACGGGTTCGTTTCACGTGAGACACCAACTTGTAGCGTTTCCCTCTCAGACTGGAGACGGGCTGAGCGTAGGTGTGTTCCAGCAAACACCCTGAGCTCAACGCAGACAGCCGCCCCTCTCTCTTCTTGTGGCGGTTACTGGAGGTGGAGTTAGTGCTGTGCAGATGAGCCCTTCGCCTCTCATCAGAAGCTTTGTTTTCTTGGAAGGAGATTTGGAAGAAATTAGATATGCTAATTAAAGGAACAGGGTGATGGCACTGAATCGTCACTTCATGTAATACTGGCTTTGTAGAAATGATCATCTGAAAGTATAGTTAAAACGCTTCCAGGATAGTGTTTTGTGTGTAAAGCTGTTAAAATACTATAGAGATTTAGCATAATGGTTAACATCAGAAACTGAGTATTTGCTAAGAGATTCCCTGGTATCCAAAACGCTGATGGTTTGCTTCATGCTTAATTAGATTCCCCAGCGCTAGCCTAAAACCCATTTTTTTGTTGTTGTGTGACCAGATAGACTTCATCTGAATTCCACTGTTGCAGAGGTGGGATAATGAGCGTTGGTCTCCTAAACCCGAGATCAGTAGTGACAAACGCGCGCTACCCAGCTTTTGGGTGCAAACCACTGCGGTACAGCAAAGAAAGGCGGCCAGCGGGCTTTGCTGTCCTCCCGCCTATGGGAGTGCAAACCGCAAGTGCCACCGGTGAGCTTGGGACACTTGTTCCCATGTAAGAGTAGCCAGGACATGCCCAAAGCAAAATGAGAAGAAGCCCCAGGTGGTACTAGAGAGCAAAGCCCTGAATCTGCCATGCCGGTTTTTATCACTTGAATAGCGTCAACTTAAATGTGTTCCCGATTCTGATTTCTAGACAGAGCTCTAGAGTCTCTACGTGTCGTCAGCCTGAATTTTGGAGAGTGGAGAAGATGTTTGAAGTTGCCCACTGTAGTTTCCTGGAGGTTTCCCAAGCCCAGTTCCTGTCTCTATATCCGTACACAGTGTTTCACCTCGTGGACTTCTTTAGTTATCACCTTGATTCTAATTCCGGCACGCAGCAATGAACATCCAATAACTCTACGTTTTCTTTGCTTTTAACGATGCGCAGGTGCAACACCAAGTAGTTCAGGAAGACTGCGGGAAGTATTTTGGCAGTGTTTTTATGCAGATATTGTGTAATTTTTATAATGTGACATATAGTTGTCTTTTGGCAACATTTGAGCCCTTAGAGGAGCCTCGTGCCGCTTTAGCTATGCTTGCAGACCAGTTACGCTTTCTACTTTTTAAAAATACCTTTTAAAACATCTCTGTGAGCCTGGTACTCGTTTTCTGTTACAGCTGACATAGGCAGTGCGGGGCACTGCACACAGCGCGTGCAGCAAAGGTGAACCACACCACGACATCTGCTGTTACTTCCCCCCAGTTCTTTATGAACTGCATATCTTTTGGGTAGCTCTGTTTCTAATACCGTGGGTTAAGACTGATTTACACAGGCCACTGTAACTGTAGTATATCTTGAAATCTGAAACTACCTGAGGAGTGCTGGCACAGCACAGTTTGTTTATCAGCACTGGGTTGGGGGGGGGGGAAGAAATAAAAATCCTGTGTTGCGTTTTAACATGGATTGCTGTAGCATAAGCAGTAATTTAAAATCTGCAATAATTGCACCTACTTTTATAGCCATAGTGAGAAACTCTAGAAAACAGTTTGCAGGTCTGGTAACAATCTACAGACATATCCTGGTGAAAATTAGTACAGTGCCACGGAAGGAAACACTTTAACACTTTAGTTCTGTCTGATCATGTACCTTGTACCTTCTTTTTCAAATATTTTCCAAATATACTGTATGAAATTCGCCCTGTGGATGCGGTAGAGCATTGTGGTACACGTAACCGGGGTGCGCTTCAGCTCTCCTGCTAGACAGAGCTGCCCTACGGCTCTCCTTTAGCAGCCAGAGCTCTCTGCGTTTCCATCGGTGCGAGCTTAGGGCCCAAAAGTAGTGACCACTTCAGGCCTACGGATCAGCCGGTCCCTTTGGGACCTCCTGGTGGCAATTAGTAAAATTCTTCTTCTAGGAGAAGCGGCCTTTCGCAGAGACGGTAGCGGGGCCAGCCTGAATCTCTAGAAGGACAGCCCCGCGCTCCGGGTGCCACGGCATGGAGAGACGTAGTGTGGTCACTCCTACCTGCACGGGCTGTCTTGTGAGATTAACAGTCTAATACATCTGGGAGATGCTGCTAATAAATTTGTGCTGGCCTCACGGACCACAGGGCATGCACTAGATAAGCATATTTGGTTAAAACCAGAAGTTTCAACCTGAGAAAAAGCTATTAAAAAAGGCTAGGCGATCCATTTGCTGGGAAGCACCACTGTATAAAATGGGATTTTGGAGTATATTTCACTTGTAAATTGCCATTACACTGTACTTGTGAAATAATGATGTTAGTGACAATTTCCAATCTATCTCCTGATGTACATTTTGAACATCATGGTATCCTCTTGTTTCCCATTTTTTACTGTTCAGGCCCTCCATAGAATATTATTGTCACTGCAGACCTTTTATCCAAGGACTGTTGATCACAGCACAAGAACTGTCATCCTATTTGCATTCTGTGGATGCATCATTATTCACAACATTTGATGTCCATAAAACACATTAAAACTATTTCCTTGAGCAAAAATAATCAGCTCTCTGCTGTACATATCATTTGTATACTCAAATTGTAAAATGTAAATTGATACATAAGAAAATGGCCCATTAACTTTTTCATTAATGACAATAATACATTTTGTGCATCAGCAGTAGGAGGACCCTACATTCATTCTAAGGAACCTGAAGGATAAATGGAGACTTCTTTGTATTTCATAAAAATGAAGGCTGTCATCAAGCCCATTTCAGAGGATGGGGGGGTGGAGGGGAGATTATTTTCTGTGGCCCGATTTGTTTTTTAAACTGTTCACATACTTGGAATCGTTCTTAAAGTTAAAATACTCTACTGAACCCAATCCTTCTGCCTTTGAGGCAAAATTTGCGCTGAAAGCCAACTGGCATTTTGCCTAAATGAGGGCTATGAGTTACCTGAGGTATATGTTAAATATTCTTTGTTAAAAGCAGTATATGTGCACTGAATATATAAATTGGGCACAGCTCCCATCCAGCTGGTAATTAATCGCCTTGAAACATTCATGACTTTTTTTTAATCCCATCCCAATATTCGTTTCCACAATTTCATTCTTAATTCTGGTGGATTCTATAGGTGCCGTAACGGGTGCCGTATCTTCACTTGCTAGATAACTTTTGAAAGAGTAGATCTATTCGTGCAAAAGGTAAAATAAAATGTAAATGACAAGTATTACTGTTTTTTGTGAAATATAATAGACAGCTAGATTACTGTTTCTTTAGGATTTATGCTGATTTACCTGGAACTTACTGTGTTTTTTATGTATGTAATTTAATCATCTTGTGTCTTTTAAGATAATAGCAAGCGATATTACTGTAATTCATGTGAATTAAGACATCCTAATATGTATACAACTAGCTGTCAAATCACTGTATATTTGCGATTTGATTAAACCATAGATTAATAATTTTTCTATAACTGATACATCATGCACTAACAGATAAAGAGCATCTGATATTAAGTAAGTGAGAAATAAAATCTGCTTTCAGTAAATTGCTTAGAAAAATTACACAGTACATTTAAATTACCATTTGCTTAGCAACATGCCCTTGTAGACATTCCAGTGGGGCTATAAAATGATCGATTTACTTTAATTTTCTACTGAATCCTGAAAAAATGGCTATCAGTAACCTATCCCTTCATCATGGCATGCTGATTCACTCTGTGTATTAAATTTACTGGCAAGGAGCAAGACGTTAACAAAAAGTAACAGATAATGCGAACATTTCATGCATAATCTGTAATATGAGATATGTATTAATAGGGAAATTATGATGCATTCAATTATTCTGAAATGCCTTCCAGAGATGTTTTGATTTGGCTGCGCTCTGATAGTAGCAGCACAGCAGGGAGCATCTCAAGTGATGAATAACCTAATCTCCTAATCTCAAAATGGGCACTATTCACAGCCAGCCTGGGATAGACGGGGGGAAGAAGCCGCGCTTTACAGACGCTCTTCCGACAAACAACAACAAAAATCGGCAAAAATCCCCGTTCTTTCGATAAAATGCCCCTTCCCAATTCCTCGTTTTTGGGCGCGGTGGTTCTGCAAGTTTAGGTGCCGGTCTGGAAGAGAAACCTTTGCTCCCCTCTAAAATAAACTTGGGAGACAAAAGACTATAAAAATAATTGTGTGTGCCTTTATTCTGTTAGCACTAAAGGTTGCTTTGTGACATTATACAAAGGAGCTCTTTCTGACTTTACCCAGTCTAATATATACCTGAAATGATCTTTACTGTGTATACAATATTTTTTTTTCCCCTGGAAGAAACCCACCAGAACAAGAAACTCCTTATTTTTGTATCGTAAGCCCGACGTACCAGCGTGCTTGCTTGTGTATAATTAAGCAGCCGTGTTTACTACTTCTCCTGGTGAACAATGGTCTGGTTTCCTGAGGAGGTCAAGCAGGATTTATTTCATTGTGTGCGTTCTGGGAGCAGGCAAGGTGGCTCTCCTGCCTCCTCCGCTCCTGGGCACTTCTCTTTCACCGCTACACACCGGCCCTTTTACTCCCGTTTCCGTACCTTTTTTGCTGGGCGTCTCTGCAACTAAACCAAAACAAAAAAAACCCCAGGAGTTGAAACCCACTGCAGTACAGCAAACAATCCCGGGAAGATATGCTATGCAAATACACCGAATTTTTTTACACTTAATTACTTGATTGCAGTGGGCTCGCTTTTTGATTAATGCAATTTGGCAAAAGGTAATATTACACCGGTGTATTACAATTTTTTGTAATTATTCAACGTTAATATGACAGCGTTCTTGAAGAAAAATGAGAAGGAAAGCGTATCTCTTTTTTGCCTTCAATTCACAACCCTGCTGAGGGGGAGAGCGGTACGAATACTCGTGTAAATAAACGCGTTTTGTCTTTGGGAGAAATCTCACTAAAAATTACTGATTGGTTTCCTTCTGACTTCCTGTTCTTAATGCCGTACTTTAAAAATTATTGGCATTACGAGGGTGCAGAAATGATTTTATGTTCTTTTTTTATGCTGTAGTTTATTTGATTTACAAAGTGATTTGTTATAACAAGTACCTTTGCAGTTTAATCATACTGCCACGTTGTGTGTGCTGTTTTACAAGACTCGCGCTTTACCTTGCCTCGTGCCTTTGGCAGCCTGGCTTCTGAGCTGTCTTTCTAACAGAAAGCAGGAAAGCGTAAGAGCACTTGGATTTCCTTTGCTTAAGCCATTTGATTTCCTCCGTGCTCTGTTCCGTGCGAGCACCCTGTTCAATTCCAGCAAGACGTGGTGCTTTCCAGCTTGCCGGCCCCATGGCGGCCCCGCGCCGGCTCTTCTCCCCGCTCAGCACAGCACGCCCCGCGCTGCCTTGCCGTCACTGGCCGGGGCTTCGCACACAGGGAAGAAGCGGCCCCCGTTTTGGGAAACTTTCAGCCGAGGGATGTTGGGTTTATTTCAGTCTTTAGTAGCCGAGACTGTACAATTGCTCTGAAGATAAATAAAAGATTCAGCTGGATGCCACTGGAGAGCAGAGCAGCATGTCTTTGGCATTGCTTGAGTCTTATCTGATTTGGATTTGTATACCTCATGGGGAATGGCAAAATATTGGAACAGACGGCTTGATATTTCCGAAGAATATAGTGGGCTTTATTAGCACCGGTTTCACTCCCTGACTGACGGCTTTTTCAAATTTTTTATCTTATTAATCTGTGCTACTGTATGTAAATGTTATTCCTCTCTGCATAAGGGAGGCAACCAGCGATTTGTAATAAATGCTTATGAGTGCCTGAGGCTGCACTTAAACTTTAAAACATCTATTATTAAGTTGCAAAAAAACACTGTAATGGCCAATAGTGACCTCATAGGAATTTTAAACTGTGGTCTGCTCTTCTGCATTAAAAACAAAAAAATTGCCTGAAGTTAGAATTATGAGCAATGCTATTTTAACAGCTGCATTTTGATTATTAAAGTGTGTTTTACAACTGAATTACAACGCTTTTATGGACTCTAGGTATAAGATTTAAAAAGGTCATTAAACATAGTCGGTTTTGTCACAGTGGATGTCATTGTATACAGTGGACGCTATACGATCTATTTTATGTCGTAGTACGTGGGATTTAAAATAACACGGAGCAGCATTTTAGTTTGCTTAAGCATGTAGGTTACCGTAGAGCTTCTCAGGTATTTTGACAGTTTGCAGTCCAAAATGACTACTTTCATTATTATTTTATTAATTTGACAAGAAGCCCTACAGATTTTCTGTGTGTGAATGATCCATTTGTCTCAGAAATAATTAAAAATGCCAGCCTAGAGCAACAAGACAACAGAAACACTTCTGGCAAATCAATGTTGAGAAATGCATTGCCTGTACGGCAGCCAACTGTTTAGTCCTCGACCATTTTTACATTTTCTCAATCTGATAGAATACGGGCTCATTGACAGTAAGTATTGACCCGCAGCGTAGGCTAGGCAAACGCGGGGCCTATAAATTGATTTATCGAGTATGTCATGTGCTGGGTACTGTATGTAATGTTTACGTCTTTTAGAGCAGAGATACAGGCTGAAGCGCTGTGTTTTCTCCATCGGTGCTGAGGAAAGCCGGTTGGAAAAGCGAACTGAAATTTTGCTGCCCTTCCGCTCATCTGCTAGACTTTGAGATACTTAAATCTTTAATTTCCCTTTCATTAATTTGTCATGGCGTTATCCTCGCGAAGAACTGAAGTGCAAACAATTCGTGACTCCAGTTTCTGGGTGGCTGTATGTTAATGAGCGCAAAGGGAAAAACGATAAGTATAGAAACCTCAAAATATTTGACAAAATGTCACAAAGGATTGTATTTGCATGTAGTACCATGGGTAGGACATGATGATTAGTGTGCAGTGCGTTCCTGGCAGTACCTACTCTAGCTTATCCTGATAACATGTCGGCTGCACGGCTTTGAATATTGTATATGTTCTTTGAACATATCTATGACTAGCGTAGCTGTCATGCCGGTGAAAAATGTGGCTGCAGGAATGACAATGCTGCTTTAATTTTTTTTTAAAGAGGACGACTTCTAAATAATTATTATCATGCTAATAACATTTGTATTCTTTTGTGTATAATTAAGATCTGCCTGTCTAAGCATGAAATAGGGTTGAAATCTTGAATAAGTGTGCTATCCTTACCCTATTTAGTAAATCAATTTTAATTTAGTATTCTTTAGGTTAAATCATAACAATAGAATTGCTGTATACAGAAAAATCCACAATTTATGGCTGTAAACCTTCTCGGAAATGTTTAATAACAAGCAAAGCTTCTGTGAAATTAAAAAATCTACCATTGTAAATGTAAGCGCTGAATTAAAAAAATGATTCAGCAATTACCAAAGTCGTGTGTTTTTTTAATTACCATTAACTCTTTATTACTTAACGTGAAATTGTACACGTGATTTTATCTATAAGCCCCTGTAGGTTTGTAACGCTATTTTGAAAGACGTTTCCTTGAGCCCTACCCATTTTTTTAAAACGTAAGGAACACAATTACCATAGTAAAATTGAATTCATCCTCTATACTTATCGTATTTGTATTTCTTATTTAAATACATAGCCAACCAGTGGGAAGATCTTTGGGGAAAAAAAATGTGTCTTTTCAAAGATGCACATATGCTACTGGTGAGCGGTGAGTTGCCTCAAAACTTAATGCACGGCTCCAGAAATTAGGGACAGGAGCCATTTGCATAGCGCAATGGACGTGGGTGAGGGGAAGCATACCGATCCCTCCGTCTAGCAATTACGACGGTACGAGCTGCTCACGTGCAGATCTAGCAGTAGCGGTTAGGAAAAATACAACCAAGTCAGAGCAAGAAGTGCCCGGGCGCAGAGCGAGCCCGTTCCCGCCGGAGCTCCGGTACCGCAGGGGCTCCTCGTGCTGCGCCTCCAGCCGCGCTCACCCCACGGCTCACCGGCGGCTGCCGCTTCTCCCTTCTGCTGCGGAAATACCTGACAAGGCACAGAATCCTGGTTGGAAAGGGGAAAGTGAGAGAAGCAGGACAGACAAATATTCTTAGATATCGCATGGAACTGTTCGATGTCTTTGTTATTCTGAGTTTGCATCCCAGGGCTGTGCAGGTTCCCTAAATCCCGCTTCCCCCGCTCACGGAGGGATCTCTTTTGGTTGTGCCGCTTGTGAGATCTTCTGTGGCTGTAGAAGAGGAAACAGAGATTTCCCCAGGTCTGCACGTGGTATTTCCAGACCTATTTATTGTTCAGATCGATGATACGGGGCCCTCCAACGGAGTTCAAAACGCAAGGATTGTGTACAGTCTGTGCGTTCCCCGCGGAGCCCTGCGGCTTCCCAGGTGCCGTCCTGCAGCAGCAAGGTACCCGGGCACTAGATTAGGGTCTCGGGCTTTTGCCATGTAACAGTTTTTTAGGTGATATTTTTTGTGGTTTTCTACATGGGTTGGCTTTTTCAGCGTTTTCTTCCTCTGGCGTTTCTGTGTAACAGTTGCATAAGAACAATAGTGATAAACCAGCTCTCATTAAAGACTCATTGACCGATCCTTATCTGTTTTAAATTGGCGATCACTGCAGAGCTACAGTGATTTACAGTAGTTGAGTATTAGATTCATGATGCCTTGAGAAAAAACGGGAGGAGCACAGATTGTAAGTGTGGTTTTATTATGGGGGAATATTCATTGGGGACAGGCTGTCATTGTTGCTCTCTCATTGCTGCTATTGCCAGTCGTTTCTGCGGCGCTGAAATATACCTCACAAGATTGGGTAGTCTTGGATAGACGACCGGTTAAGCAGAAACAGTAGAAGTGAGGGACGTAATTTGAACGCCTCACTTCTTTATGTTCCTTTATGAACCTTAGACACAGCTATTATCTTATAATGGCACATTTTCTTTTAAAAGGCTCCTAACAAATGTGCAGAATTGGTATTTTCTAACCCGTGTAGTTCGCCCACCATTTGCCCCTGTGTTTTCGTCAAATGACACCGTACAAAAAGGAGGTGTTAACGGGGGCATCAAATGGCTTTCCTGGTGATGTCCAATGGGCTGTGCCTTGCTCTGAGGCGGTGGTGCCGCCATCTGAAGGAACCGCAGCTGCAATGGCACACGCTTGTAACTCACCGCGAAGCCGAGGCACGGCTCTCGATACACAGCCTGGTTTGAAGCAGAGGTTCAACCTCTGGATATAGGGAAAACGTGAAATGTGAGCAAAATTGTCTTTAAGGTGAAGCGGTGAATACTTCATATGCCAAAGCGAACCCGAAACACAACTAGGGTTTCCGCTGGGACAGAGATGTCAGAGAACGTGGCTGTGAATTGGGGAGAGAGGGAGAAGGACACCTTTTAAAGAACACAGTGTCTGGGAGGAAACGTTACAATCTATAATTCAACATACCATTCTTCCACGAGACTTTCCAAAGTTGGGTCATTTCAGCAAAGATGAATTCCGCCCGTGGTTCCGTAGGGCCCAAGAGGCTCTGGCCTCGGTAATTTTCTGTTTTCTTCTGTCTGTATTTTATGGAGTGAATGTTCGTTTTCAAAGTTTGGCAACCCTTTTAGTAACAAAATCTAAGCCGTTTGTATTGGTGATCCGAAATAAAACCACAAGGAGCGTATCCCAGTAAGACAAAAATTTGGGGGTCGCCGTGCAGTTTGCTTCCTTTGTCAGTTCATATAATGATAGTTAATTTCAGGATAGTGCCAGGTCTTCGTCAGTAGCCTCCCTGGTGCCGGTCCCTGCCTTTGCCCTCCCTTAACACACTGCCGTTTGGTTTGATTTATTCAATATTTAGAAGAAGGCTATGCTATTTTCTGAGCACCTTTATGTAACAATACAACAAGTAAGAATGCGTCAGCAAGCACTATCAAATAAGTAATACTCTTTCAAAGTAATCATAGCAATAATAACCCAGACTCTTTGGCCTTCAGCTGCCCACTTCTTGAATTGCTTAATGAAAACAGATAGTCTTTGCTGCACCCCCAGAAGGTTAATAAAGTGGGTCTTTGAATCAGAAAGGATAAAATTCCAAAATTGAGGATTGTCTGTGTAGAACACAAAGCTAAAACAATTCCTGTTGTTTATATGAGAGGGATTCCAAGTGTAGCAGTTTTGCTGATCTTTGTTGATATGACAATAGGAAGAGAAGAGATTTCCGAAGCAGCCAGGTCTTAAGCCACTTAGGATCTAATCACGTCCCCTCATTTGCAGTCAGAAATAGCTGGTCAGATCATCTCAGAAGCATTATCCAGCCAGTGTTATTGAAGAATTGCGATGTCTTAAAAATTATAATGAAAAAGTTCAAAATTTTGAGCCTTTTCTCTTTTTATAGAAAAATAATTTAAAACACTTCTGCTGTTTGGTTTTTTTGGGGGGGAAAAACCCCACCACAACAAACAATCTAGTTTCATTTGCCTCGCTTCAAACAAAAACCCGAAGACTTTTTAGGTACATTTACTTTCTTCTCTGGGTTACCTGAAGTTATTTTTAGGCGCAGATGAAGAGTATAGGTTTGGCGCCAGCAGGTAGGCAAACGGCAGAGAGCAGCTGATTATGTCTTTGATGGTACTGCTAACAGCCCAAACGGAGCTGGGTGTCAAGCTGTCTTAAACTGGCCTCATGTCATTAAAGGCAGTGGAGCTACACTGATTTATACCCAAGGCACCATACATCTTTGACAGAGATTCTGACTGCTTGTCCATGTTGCATTTATTTATTTATTCATTTATTTATTTCTGGTGAATTGTTTCTGCTTTGCCATTACTGTCCTCTAAAGCTTATCTGCCGTGCAGGGAAATCTGTTACCGATTTGCCAATTCGAGATTTGGTAAACGTACCACTAGCTGTCTGATTTTTAAACCATTTAGAAATACTTCATTAAAATAATTTAAAACCTAGAAAGAAGCAAAATGTAATACAGCTTGGAAAGAATCCATACAATCTGTAAGATAATTCTTCTGTACTAGTGAGATAGTTCCAGTTTGGTACATGGCAAGTTTTCTCACTGCTCTGTCTTGAGGAATTATTTGGTTTTTTGGAAATCTTAGCTTCCATAGGGAGAAAGCAATTTCCGCTTCAACCCAACAGTTATGTACTTCTGTGCGTTATACAAATATATTTTAACTAAAGGAGCTGCTACTGACACTCAGCTTCAGCAGAGGAGGCTTGTGGCCTTGCTTTTCCTTGTGATCTGTAGACACGTCGAAGCTCGCTTCTTATCAAACTAGTGAGCAGCTGCTGACCCAAGGCAGCTGAGCAAAAGACGACACCAGCGACTGTATCAATGGCAGTCAGTATTATTCAGAGACGAGGCAGAAACACAGGAGCATCTATTGTCCCCTGACACTAGCAGCGTTACCCCCCTCCTCAATCAGACAGGCGGTGAGTGGCATTCTCCAGCCAAGATGTTTAAGAGCTGACTAATCAGAGGTGAAAAGACGGGACTAGTCTGTGAAAGCTGATGAGCATCTTTCTCTTGCTGTTGGCCTCTGGCCCCAGACTTACCACTAGCCGCCTCGTGCGGAAGCTCTGATGCTGAAGTGCCTGCTGGACCTCGCCACGAGCAGACGTACGTGCAGACCAGTGCCAATCCTCGCCGGCTCTGGGCAGCCAGCTTAATCGGAAATGACAGAGGCTTGCTACAGCTCGTAGGGAGTCAAGGAAGAGCTTCGATATAATAGGGAAGGACAAAATGGCTCACGGCAAAAGAAAGACTATGTTCAGCGGCTGGGGAATATGGGCGTTAGACGTTGGTGTAGTGGTTTGGGCTGGGCTGGCCACCAAACGAAGGACAGATGCTCTTTTTAACCTCTCTTTCCTTTCCCAAGAGAAGGGAGAGACTTAGGGGTTGAAAACAATACTAAAACTACTTTAATCGAATAATAATGAAAAGAAAAGGTAATAATACTGATAAGAAAACAATGACATATATACAATATATACAAAATGATATTGATCTCCCAGGATGATGATGACGTTGAATACCCCGCTGGTCAGTTTTGGGTCACCTGCCCTGTCTGCGTCTCCTCACAGGTGCGACCCCTTTACATTCTTCCGCTTCTGACCCTCCAACGGGGCACATCACAAAGTGAGCTGACCGTGGGTGTTATAGCAATAAGCATAAGCAGGAGCCCCCCTGCATCCCATCCCTTGGTATCCACTACAAGCATCAGACCTTATCTGCTAGAAACAGTCACTGTCTGAAGAATATGCGCTTAATTTCAGAAAGTGCAGTTAGTTAGAAGAGACTAAACTGAAAAGTAAAATTACTGCAAAGAAAATTGGTTCTGTTATAGCTCGAACCAGGACAATTGGTGACTTCATTGTGAAACTCTTCTTTGAAGTTTTCCACCGGAACTTCTTGATAAGGAATAGAATTAGAACCTGTATCTACATTTTTCCCCTATAAAACAAAGACCTGGAAAAGGGGAAGGGCATCTTTTATTTGGCTGAAGCTTTCCATTTATCAAGACTACTGAACAGCAGAATGATCCAATGAAGTATGTGTTTGTGGAAAGCTATCAACTGTCTAGATAACTCAATGTGAACCCCGGTGAATGTTGAATCTGCTTAATTTTAAGCACTGAATTTAGGTATTTGGGTTAGAGATATGGACCTATTAATCAATGAATGTTCCGTGGGCAGAGAGAGAGGCTCCTCCAGAGGACAGTTCAGAGTTACCTACATGAAACTCCCACTCTGAATTGCCCAGTGGAACTCAGATGTCCAAAGTTAGAAATCACCGTCCCAGTGATGGACATTGTATCTTTGTATGATGGAGACTCTATGTGTCTTGGACACCCAAAAGAGGCTGGTTTTATCCTTGAATATCATTCTGAATTTTTAAACTATGTATTTAAAGAGGAGAGTGGGTCCTGGGTATGGGAAGTTGCCTTCTTAAGTTTCAGACCCATGCATTCAGTCTTCTCTTTTATGGGAATCTTGCTTACGCGTGTAGTTACGAGTGTATCTGTCTGTACATAAATGTGTAATCCTCTTAATTTCTGTGACCTTTAGACAGTTGAGCTGCCTCTGCGCTATTGTAAATTGCCAAGTGGGAATGGCACCTACCCTCCAGTAAGTCCTGCACCGCACCCGGGAGTTGTTTGAGAGAGCAGCGGTTGACCCAGTGCCAAGCCGGGCTGGAGGGAGTGCTGGTAACGTAAGCGTAGCCCATCTTGTCTCGGTGCCCGGGAATACTCCCCGGCACTACTAAATTTATGCCCACAGCTGTAGTCAAAGCATCTCATCAGTCCTGTGTACGTAACAGAGTGGTCAGTATCGCTGCCCAGGGCAACACAGCCCTTAGCGTCAACAGTATTTTATGTGTGGGGAGGGCTCTGCTGCCATCCTTCCAACCCTTCTGGGAAGGTTTTCCCCCCGTTCGCTATTATAGCGCTGATCTGCTCAGCAATTGGGCTGGTTGAGCAGCGTGTGCCTTCTCAAGCGCCGGAGTGCAGCCGGAGCGCGCTGGAGCAGCTGAGGCGCGGATCCCCGCGCAGCCTGTCACTTCCTAGAAACCACTGGCAAGGAAACGTGCACTGGAGACACTTTCCTGTTGCTGGTAAGCATGGTCTCATCTGGTGCTGCTCTCCAGCTGGATCTTCAACATGTCAAACTAGTCAAATACAGTTCTTTAAATGAGAGAAAAATGTTTCATGCCCAGAAATGAATGCAAACACTAAATCCATTTCCCTGTGCTCCTCTCTCCCCAATTCCTAACTGCTGAATGTATTCATGAAGCTCTGAGCACATCTTTGTCTACTGAGTGACTGTATTCTGCTGTTGAAACATAGCTGTTGTAAAATATTTTAACCTGCGTGTAGAGGTGTAAAGTACAGTACCTGAAATGGGTTTAGAATAAAGGCAAGGTTGGGAAATAGCTGCCGAATGACAACTCTCTGAGAGAAATTGGTTTGTTTTTACAAAGTGCTGTGGAGGTATCAGACTGAAATATGTATCCCTCTTTCCTCCATCTTCACGGGGGAATATATTAGCTTGTGATTCTGGGGAAATAAAAAATTCTCTCTTTCACTTCTTTTGGGATTCAGGTTTGGACAAGGCATTGGTGAGAATGGGTGCTGGAAATGGGGCATTAAACTTTTCCTGCCTCTTGCTACCGACCAGCAAAGGGTGCTCGCCCTGTGTATTTCTACCAACAAGCCTCAAGAGGACGCTGGAAATGCTGGCCCTTCATTCAGGGCAGGCATCAGTTACCTAGGGCTTTGTCGGGTGTAGCTTGGCTCGCAGGTAGAATTAATCCCAAAACGGCAGTGTGAGGTCAGAACCGGAAATAAGCGACTCCATTAGCCATTAAAAGGAAGAAGTCATCCTACATGGACAAAGATTGGGAAAAGAAGCTGGAGGTTTTGTTGGAATCCAATTTGTAAGAGATTAATAAAAACACAAAAGAGTAACAAAAGGATTGCTTTGAAAAGTAGAAGAGAAGCAGCTCATACTTGACAATACACTGACTTAACGCATCCTTCGCCAGCAGCTCAGCCGTCGCAAATCTCGTGCTGGAGGAGAACTCCATTCTGTCTTACGCTACAAATGACACTGCTTAGTCTTTACTTATTTTTGAAAGAAGTGTGTCCATTTTTAAGTAGGCTGTAATTGCAACAGTGCAGCGTGGCCGAGGTCGCCATTGGCGAACTGGGCGAAAAACGAACCTGCACGTTTATCACCACAGCAAGGCCGACCCAGTCTGCTCCCCTTTCAGATTGGTTAGGGGTAATGGCTAAGTCACTAGATGTTCTCCTTCCAGAAGTAAAGCTTATTTAACTAGGATAAAAGCATTTGCGAGAAAATATGCGTCTTTAAGCAGTAAATATAGGAACACAAGTATTGTCCGTCAGATCTGTAGTCCTCTTCTGTGTGGGAACCTTGTTAAGTCCTAATTTCTGCATATTTCTGTGGAGAGCCTATGTTTCAGCTTATCTCTCAAGACAGCCCATCTCCCCTTTTCTCCTCTGACAGCTTTTAACTATATGATATTCTTTAGATCTGTAATATCCCACCCTGTGTCTTCGCTGGAGACTGAATATAGGATCCTTGAAGTCAAGAGCTTCTCTGCTGTGTTTCAAGTGTGTCCTGGGACATTGTGTATGACTTTCCGGCACATGCCACTATCCTCGTAATAACGGGAGGATAATAGGAGTTATACTGTATGTCTGAATAACTGGGTTATGCATCAGTTTTCTTTGATTGTTGCCTGGCATCTCTCTGTCTGTCACATCTACATTCTCCCTCTGTTGTTTATGGCCATTTCTCCTTCTGCAGGCTTGACTTGTACATTAACATTTCTTAGTAGAGAACCACAGTTTTCAGCACGCGTATTCTCTCATTGTCTGTGCCTGTTTGCTTCCAATGTAAAATTTTAGACAACCTCCTGCTCTCTTTCAGTCATCCTCTTTTCAAATCAGAATGCTATGAATGATCTGAAGGGCATGGGAAAAAAGCCTTTTGTGACTTAGTAATTTCTTTTTAACTCCTCCCTTCCCTTTTTTTTAACTTTGATATTTGTGTAAAGATATTTTGAGGTCTCATATCCTACTTTTGTTCTTTGAATATGATATTATCTTTTGCCTTTGATAATCCCTGTCATTCTGATGTTCTTTAATTGTCCTGTATAGACAAAGTACCTGGAGAAAGGCAAGTGTTACGATACGGAACGTTCAACTTAGTGTTTTCAGCAGAGCGTTTTGTCAAGGAAATTGACAGTGAGAAGCTGTAAGGATGAATGTTAATAATGTCTTAATTATTTTACAGTAAAACTCTCTACTTGCTGGATTTTCAAAACGTATTTGAGAGGACCACTCTTGCTAAGAGGACTTGAAACCTAAATAAATAAGATGAGCAGAAGGAAGGCATCATCTAAGCAAAGTATAAAGACTATACGTCATGCTAACTGCTTTTAAAAGAATCACCGAACTGTTTCCTTTCCCTATGGCCAAGAGAGCATATTGCGAACAATATGCTGCGGTATTACTTCCCATATTTGCTTATGTGAAATCATATGAAGAAGAGAGAAGGGAAAAGTAAGTTCTTTTCCCACTGCGTCGCTGTCTGCTCTGTCCGTGCAGCGCCGGTGGCCAGCTCCATCTGGGCGTTCAGTGTTTGCCCAATGCGGTGCAATTAAAGGTGCCGGAAGACAACATCTCAAACTCGGGTCTAACGCTTAAACTTCGGGAGAGGTGCGGGTGGTGCAGGACGGTGCGTAGGATGGCTGCTCTGCAGCCTAAGGCCTCGTCTAGCCAGGGGAAGAAGGGAGAATTTAGATTTCTTAACCAACACATGCGGCCCACTTAGTCAAGGAACCGCGTTGTCTCCATAGGCAGTGACAATCTCTTTGTTGTCTTAGGAAGAAAGTAGAATGCCAAGCTGCAGTTTCGCTGGCCAGTATGTTTAAATATACTAAAAGGCATTCGTATCTCCGAGGAGTCTCTAAAGTGTGTTTGATCTATCACGTTGCGTGTGCTATGAAATAATAAATAACCCAACAGATACAACGCTGCGTGACAAATCTGAAAGTATTTTCACTTAATCTCTGCCTTGATGAGACGCTAATCTATCTTTTAAAACATTTTCAAAGGTGTCCTCGTGGACCTATCAGAATTAATGGTGTATTCCATTGCACTCTGGATTGTTGAAAAGAGAATAGCATATTATCACCTAGTACTATAGATGCTATCACCTGGTACTATAGACACTTAGCAGGTAAATGCAGTGGGCAGCAGGCGACCGGATAAATATCTCTCTTGCCTCCCAGAAATAGTCCCTCAGAAGTCAGTGGAATAAGACAAGTGTACTTCATTTCATAGAGCAATAGTACATCTCTTGGAAAAGTAAAGCCTAGCTATCCGCTGCTGCGAGTAGCTGTAAATAACACTCAATAAGGTAATGTCTATATAGTGTTTTGAGAATGTAAAATTACTGTTTTTTCATGTGACACTCTTCAAGACACTGTTTATTGCCTCAGTCATCAGCAGCTATTACCCTTATGAAGCAGGGAAGAACTAAACAGCGTTATAATCAGGTTTCAGAGGTACAAAATACAAAGGTGTGATGTAAAAGGCTGCTTAAATTTTGTGGCTAATTTCTCTGTACAGTCCGAGCCCTATTTGAACCCCCTGCCCAAGACCAGCAAGTGCTAAGTGCCCCTGAAAATTAGGCCCTGGATGCCATTCTCAAAATACAGGTTGGTACGGTTGTGGCGACGACTGTGCACAGTGACAGGTCATTGCAGAGGTGTCGGGCGCGTCCCTGCTCTTGGATTGATACTGCCTCAAACCCCACCTTTTATTCCCCATTTGTTCTCAGCGTTTAGACCTCCGGTTTCGATTGACGATATAAATTGAGAGATAATCAAACACGCAGAAAATGTTTGCGTTATTTCTGCTTTGTATCAAATCCCAGTTGTTCACCCAGCCTGGATCTTTTCCACATGTTGGTTCTGGTCAGCCCCTTCAAGAGAGTTTCCAAGTTTCAAGTCTCACGAGTATCTTCCGTGGGGAGTTTCAGCTGACACTCTGCTTACATAAGCAAAAGCCAAAATTTTGCAAATCATCTTTGAATGTATCATACTCAGGCTTTACTTTTTCAATGGATGAAAAAAAAAGAAAGTTTCTATAAATGTTCCTAGCTGACGCTACCCAAAGCGTACCTTATGTACTGTACATCAGCTCTCAACAGAAGCTGGAATTTGAATTTGAAAAGGATTTGAAAATCATGTTGACAATTTGCATTCCCCAAAAGTACTTCAGCTGTATTTCTAAATTTCCATGGCTTTCTAGGGGTTCTAGAAGTAAAATTCCTTCTCCCACCTCAAATCTTTTTGCTGCATGCTCAGACATATTTAGGTATTTAGTCCCTCCGATCCGACACAATTTATTAACTGTGCAGTGCCTTCTTTCATCGTTTTGCCAGTAAAAGTAATGACATAGGGCGGAGGTTAGAGCTACAACAGGAATGAGAGAAGAAGGGGCATGAGGCATTATTCTCTTCCGCTAAGTAGCTCTGCGGATTCTATTACAAGGATTTAGTGTATTGGTGAGCTTTAGGTTTAAGTATAGTTCTGCATAATCATTTGGGGATGATTCAGAAGGCTAAATCCCTTCTTCTAAATATTAGAATGATAATTTTCACTTTTCAGCTTTTTTTTCCCCAAACCTTTTCGAACCAGTACCTTAATAACAAGGAAGACTATGCACAAAGAAAGGAACCAAGCCATTTCTTGCAGTGCGTTTTTGATGGTGCTGCAAAAAGTGGTGTGTATAAAAGGTTGGTGTGTCTCTGGAGGCAGTTCCTCCTGTCCTTATGTTACAGCAGTGCAGGTGAAGGAACTTCACTTTCTCCCGCTAATTGTTTGGAGACATGTTTCATCGGTGGAGCAGGAGGTAGGAAACCCGGTGCCGCAGGTGGGATTGGACTGCTCCCGGAGCGTCGTGGATTTGTAAAAGAGGGGGCACGGTCATAGCTAAGTTAGAGCTGCTTTCTGGCAGGTGGCACTGAGGCTCCTGGACCCTGGGTGGGCACAGACTGTTCTGCCTCTTTCCCGCCTTCTTTATGTTTTCGAGTGGTGAGATGTGGAAGTTCTGCAACCTGCAGGAGGAGGAAAAGTAACACGTGGCAGGCTTTCTCCAGCATCACCACCCGCAGAACCCCACGGGCATGAAAGGGCGGTGCTCAGCTACAGCTGTGAGGAAAGCCCAGCTGATAAGAGCACCCACTCTTTGTGCCTGGCTGTGGGTCCCTTCCTCCTCCAGAGGGGCGATGAGAAGAATCATTACCACATCAGTGAGGTTTTTGTTCAGATCTTGAGCTGAAGCCAACTTCCCTCAGGCTTAATTCAACATTTAGTAGGGCTGGAAACACCAAAGAGAGAGGGCAGAAAAAAAAGTAGCTGCTTTCTGTGCCTTAAGTGATGCAGATCCTTGGGTGTTCTGTGTACGAAGAGGTGCTATATGCTGTCTCGAGTTTTGTTTTTATGTTGTGCTGCTGATAATAACAAGAAAAGAAGATGACATGAGTCTGAAACGGTACGGTGGTTTTGCTGTTGGTTCTTGCTTTTGACACTGCTCCTTCACATCGTGCTGTTCCCGTGTATTTCACATAGATGTTAGAAGTAGGAAATAAGCCCAATTCTGGTTTCTTTTTTTTTTTAATTTTAAATGAGGATTGTAAATGCAAGGTATTTCTGCAATCCTTAGAATACATCCCTAATTTTCTTCAGTTAGTGCCAAAATGTAAGAGCAGTATCTTATAAAAGCTGGCCCCGACTTTTCCTGTCTTTTCTGTTCTTTGCCAAATGAGGGAAGAAAAAGACAGTTTATTTAAACAAAAGATAAGATGGATGTATAATAATAAGGAAACATGAAAAAAACCTAAAGCTGGTAATGTTCTTTGTTTTCATAGGCAATCGTTTGATTTAAAGTAATTTTAGCCAAATATTTTTATTCTTGTTCATTGTTGTTTTTGTAAGCTGTAATTCAAGTGTTATGAAATCTAATTATACAAGAAAGATTTGTCTAAATTCAAAGCAAAATCCCAAACATAATAATAAAATTGCTATACGTCCCCAGCTCAGCTCCTGTGAATATTAGTTCTCTGTTCAAAGACTCTCAATAGGATTCAATTTTGACCTAGAAGAAGGTGGCAAAATGTATCATCTTGTAGTGATAAAACAATATGAGTACAAATGGACTCAATCCAGTTCTGATGTAAGTTGTAAACAATTAAAAGTACATGAGCTACAATGCCCAAAGCTGATAGCTGAGGACATTACTGCACGCTTGGGGTAACGCTGGGAACCAGAAAAACAATTGTTTCACAATAGGACATAAAAGCAACAGAAAATATTTGTCTCCGCAGAGTAACGCGCAGTCTTGCAGGGCCGTGCCGTGTGGAGGATTTTTCAGCGAGCTGGCATGAGCGTGAGTGATGCACAATGGCAGCGCTGAATGGATTTCTGAATAGATTAGTAGGTGACGTCATGAAAAAAGGACTATTTATCACCATAATTTAACACAAGATGCAACACAATGGCTTGATGGATGCGTTTTATGGTTTTCAGCCAATCATAATAATGGATCTATTGACTAAAGTTTTAGATGCCCTTTATATACCCTTCATGGATAAAAAAAGAACAACAAAAACAGAGAATGAAGAGGCTGAGAATATGTCAGAAAATACTTGCCAGGAATGTTTTCAAAATTCAGGCTTTCTGTGCAACTGCCTTTTGACCTAAAGCTTCCCCAATTATCTTTTTAAATGCCTAAAAGGCTAATTATGCTCAAGAAAAATATTTCAATTGAATATCGGAGTAATATTCACTCACTCAGGAAACAAGTATGATTTTTTTTAATATTTTTTTTTGCCTTCCTTGTCAGTTTTGATACTGAGATCCTTACCGTTGTAGTGTTGGCAATGTTAGCGGTGCCAGCTGGGCGTTCAAGTAGGACGTGACTGCGTTGTGCCGTGGTTTGGGCACCGAGGGAGGAGCGAGGATGGAGAGGGATTCTCTGCCCTCTGCTGTTATGCCTTTAATATTAGACATTTGATAGACAAGAATTAAAAGCCCATAAAGTAGACGCCCAGACCCTGGCCTCTTCCTTCTCACGGGAATGCCTCAACCACTCAGTAACTGTCTTTTTGGTCTCTTTTGCTAATTTTTCTTTCAGGGGACTTTCTCGCTTTTCTGTTACTTAGTTGCCGAACAGGAGGAAGGATGGGTACAGCTTGGCGGGTACGGCAGTTTCCTGGGAGCTGGGAGATGAAAGCTGAAATTCATTTAGGATGAGGCGGGCTTAGCAGGTTCCCAAAGGGAGCGGAAAAATCTAACCAGGAGAGGATGTCTCCTCAGGGGGGTGCTTTGATTCAGGAGAGAAGAAGGGAGCTAAACAGAGGATCATCCTCCTTGGACCAAAAGATTAGTTTCGATATGCTGGAAAGCCTCCTGGATTTTACCTCTCAACATGGGCATGTTTGTATCTCTTTCAGGCAAAACACCAAAACGCGAGTTTAATTGCTGAGATCTTTTTTGAATGTTTTGCCTAACATGGCTAGTGTGCAAAAGCAAGACACATGTGGGCAGTGCTTTCAAGCAAAGGTAGAAACAGCTTTTGGGATTTCATGTAAAATAAGAATACGTTTCCAGATAACTCTGGGAATTAATTTAAAATTTTAAATGTCAGCCCGTCTCTGATGTATGCCCACAGCACGAAAATCCACCTGATTCTTCATCTCCAGATACTGTGCTTCCACAAAAGGATGATCAAAGAAACAAGTTGGCTAACGGCTCCGTACCTGCTTCCAGGTTGGATGGATGGAAGAGGTTTTCTGAACGTTATTGTTGTTATTATTGGGCCCTCTGACTTAACTGTGGGCCTTTAATTGAGCTTCTTGATGCTGGCACGTTGTATCTTTTCTTCTTGCTATTTTTTTCGTGTTTGGACTCCATGGAAAGATCTGAAATACCTAAAACTGGGTGCTTATCCTAAAGTCACGCTTTCTGCTTCCTTCCTTTTTCTACACTAGTAAAAACTTTTAGCCGGTACGTTTTGGAGATACGTATAAAAGGGCAACACAAAGGGCCAAAAGGAGGGGCGCGTGGTTGTGAGACTGAAGGGGTGAACTTAGTAATGACTAGGGTCAAGGCGAGCAGGTTTGCTGTCTTCTGGGGAGAGTCCGTGGCCAGGAGGAGGGGGAAGGACCCAGAAGTTCTGTTATCTCTCCGTTTGGAGAGCCCGGGAAGCAGGCTGAGAACAAGAAATGCCCACAGGGAGAAAAGCATTTTTTTCACATGGGGGAACAGAACAAACCACTTGTTCGGCAGAACCTTAAAAACCTCTAAGCTGATGGAACACTGGAAGACTGAACTTCCTATTTAATTTTATATAAACTAGCCTAAAAAATGACTTCAAGCTGACTAGGATTTAATTTTCAGTGCTAACCTTCAATTAATTTGTAACTTTTTTGGCACCCAGTTTGCTGGAAATGGCTGTAATTATGTTGTTTTCTGAACGGTGCATTCATTCAGGCCATACTCTCTAAGACTATTTATACAGCTGGGAAAAAATAATGGTATTTAGGGGGATGGGGGAATGCTAATAGGAAACTTATTGAAAAAATCTGAATTATCGATTTTGAAAAAGTATCTCATTAACTCTCCTTTGATATTTTAAACTGAATGTTTGGCTGTTAATTTTAAGAGAGAATTTGGATAATTTTGTTGTCGTCTTTAACAAGAAATGCATGGTCAGCTTCCCTATGGTTGCCTTTTATGCATCTTTGAGGCCCGCACAATTACACACTTGCTGCAAAACCCCACGTTGCTCTTCTGTGTGGGGTTTTATAATGATAGTGTTGGTTCTTAATTGATCTGCATAGCAGGGCCCAATTGCTGTTAGAGGAGAATTATTCAGAAATCTGAGAGGATGAGAACATACAGAGCAAATACGTTACCTTTTTTTTTTTTTTTCAGAAAAAATCGCAATAAAAACCTTTTAAAGACTGTGCTGTTTTAATGCACAATAAACTGGCTGTTTGCCTGTATTGTAGAATGCCGCATGTTTTCAAACTAAACAGATTCACTTTTGGGTTTTCCTTCTCATTTTCTTTACGTTTAAAAGCTACTGAGGTTTTTGAACATTCTTTTTGTGTGTTAGGCATTAAAGGTGTTTGTATGCGTGTGTCTCCTCTTGTCCTTAAACCCAGAGCAAGCTCCCTGCTGGCATTTATCGTCTCTTGTTTGAGTGTTTTTCTAGCTGAAGGCACACTTTATGAAGATGGCAATTGGATTGTATTTCCAGCCATATAGTTGACATGGGTTTAAGGGCAGTAATATCTGTACGTAGCCCTAACAGCCATAGTTTAGAGCCAGAACTAATATGAAAGCTTAGAACCGTCATTAGGTTTTGAATTTTTAACTGTTTCTGAATTTCCACTAAAGAGCTTTTTTTTGGTAGCTTTTAGGGTGACGGCTTTGATGTTTCTGCCCATCCTCACATCAGAAAGGCCAGGTGGTGATAGCCCCAAATCCTCCGTGGAACTTCTGGGTGGGGACTCTCGCTGGAGATAGGTGGCCTCTACCGGTTTCGGACCATCTTCCCGCAGCTCAACGGGAGCTCCCGGGAGGGCTTTTCCGAGCACGGTTCTCATTCATTCTGCTTTTGTCTGGACGGGTGGAGGGGATTGGCACGGAGTTGCCTCACAGAGCAAACACCTTCCGGCAGTTTCCAGGCCCGCGGTGGTGCGCGCACACTGCCGCTGTGCAGGCGCGCTCAGCTCACCACATTCGAGGCACAGTTTCTGTGGGTGATGAGTGATGAAAACTGTTTGCTCTCCTGGTCCTGGAATATTTTGGAAACGTAAGTGCCCCGTGGAACCTAGGCTGTTGGGTGTTGGTCAGTGCCCAGGTGCCAGATGATAGGCAGTAATGAATGCAGCTGGATATTCTTATTTAATTTACTGGAGCATCAGTGAATCCATCGGAAGTTACTAATGCGTATGTGGACAAGTCGATCTCCTGAAGAGCACATTTACTTCTTTTTAATCTTTTAAAATATTTTATTTTGACTTTCTCAAGTTGCTGTATAAGTGGTGGAAAGGGAAAAGAAAATCCTGCAGGGGAGGAGTAGACAAATTTTCCTCTTTTTGTGAGATCCCTACCTGTAGATTTACGGCAGAAGTATTACTTCCCTTGGGCGTGAGGGTTTTCACTCTCCCTCAGTCTGGAGTTTTGCGGGTTCACATATTTTTGTGCAAGGGTAGAACTGGAATACAGAGGGCTTGCCTTGCTGCTGATGTTCACACTGCCGCTTAAAATTACTGTTTGACTTATTCATGCCATTTGTCCTCAGAAAGGAATTTCATTGTTTCTAAAACTGCAGTAGTTGGAATGAAAAAGCCTGAAAGATTATATTGGTCTGTCATATACCTTTTTATGTGGGGAACATAATTACTTCTGAAAGAAACAGAAGCATTTTAAGATGGCTCCTGCTACACGAGTATGAAATTGTAGAGGTGTTAAATTTATTATCTGTTTCCCAGATTGAGGAAACTTGGTTTTGAACAGAAATGGCACCACTTGAATAAATATTTGTCACACAGGAGAGTCAGCATGTAGCTAAAAATGCTTTTTGTGCCGTGGATTGTTCTGATTCTGACTTTTCTTTCTCCTGTATCGCAGACTACTTGTCACGTTATACCGGTGGAAGGGTGAAGCTGTGGGCCATTGAGCACTGATTTCTCGCAGCACCACAATTACGGGGACACCTGTGCTAAATAACATTGTGCTGTTCTACTTTGCAAATTACAGGGCTTGGTCCCGCTCTAAGATGCACAGATGTCCATCGCCTCCCTCTGCGAGCAGCCCTCGTACCTGGGCGCGCGCTCCCGCACGCCTCCTCCGCCAGCTAGCTCGCCCCCTTCCTACGAGCTGCCGCACACCTTATAGCTCAGCAGCCAAACACTCTCCTTCATTAGTCCCATGGGAATTCCTTCAACTATCATTCTTCGTGGCGAGTGGATTTTTGACTGGGAAAAAAAAAAAAAGATACAAAATGCGCACCTCCTCTTCTTCCGCTCAGGTCTCAGGGTTTGACCACTTTTCCTTCGCAGTTTGTCTGGTTTTGCACTGCTCGACTCTCCGCCTGTTGTTTCAGGCTGCTACTCAAATTACACATACTCTAGTTATTATTTCCATCATTTAGTATGAATTTTACAGTGATGTTGTTTTTATGCTTCCTTACCCTGCCACATGCGTTAACTATACAGAAACTGTTCTTCTTGTGGAAGAAATTATATACCAAAACTACCCAGTAAAAAGCTTGTTTTATGGCACTTATAAAATTAATGCCAAAAATGTATGGTAAAGCTTGATTTTTTGACATTAATGGCTAGTTATTTAACATGTTGTGCTCTTGTAGCGCCTGGAAAACAGCACTTAGAGATGTTCAGGTATGATTTCAAATTCTCACCTGAGGATTCAAAAGTTTAAGGGGTTGTTAAGTGAAGAGTAGGGGGACAAAGCGCAGAGGTTAGTAACACCTGAAATGAATGGGAAGTGGGATAAATACCTGGAATTTTAAATTTTATTTTATTTTTATGAGCCAAACGCACTATATAGTGTACTGTTTAGATGATCCTTGTGCATAGCTGGGGTATGGCAGCAAGTCCATCCCGTAATCGCCATCCACCAGGCTGTATGAGCGGTGCTACAGGAGTAAGGCGGGTCCAGAGGGTGGTTGCAGCACGTCTGCCTCTCTCTCTGGGGATGCTGGAATGTAGACATGGGGTGGACCTTTCCCTTTGGTGCTTTTTGCTAAGCGAATGGACATTTTCTTTCGGCTTTCCCCTCTCCCTGTGGCGGTGCAACAAGCCAGAGCTCACTTGCTGATAATCCTGATCCATACCAGCAACTGAAATGCCTTTTAATAGAGGGGATAGTCTTACAGAAATCAAGGAGAAGAATCCCAGAGGCCTTATAGACATGAATTAACAGGAACTATGAAAACAAAAACCTTTCAGTAAAAGCATTAAAAAATCAGTATTTTGGGAGCCTCTACGAAAAGATGACAAGTCAAATACATGTAACTTACCAATTTATGAATCAGTAGACTCCAAGAACACGTCGTCAACTTATGCAAGTTGTGATAGGATATTTAGCTTGGATTCTGCTTATGAACGTTTTAGTCAGCTGTAGCTGTGGATATCACTGTGTCTCGGCGGTGGCGAAGGGCTCTGTGGCAGTGTGAAGTTTGGAAAACCACAGCCTAGAAGGGGTGCGATGATTTGTTATGTGTATCATACCTAGGCAGTTAACATTTTAGCGGGAATATTTCAGATAGAAAAATTATTTTTAAAAGTGTCATCAATACTGTTTATCATATTCTTAAGCCTTTAACTCCTCAGTCCAAAGGAACTGACTTTAGCCTCAGAGACAGAGAGGTACGGCACTTATAATGAATGTATTAGAAAAATTTCTGAGAGACCTTGACATGGCTTGCGGAGATATATATGAGAGTGTCTCGCTGGAAATAAAGGGAAAGGGTTTTTATGGAGGTCGGAAACCCTATGTCTGGCTTTGCTGGGTGATACAGTATTCATTTTTACTTCTGTCGTTGTTCCAGGACTAAATATTTCTTGTCTTAAACCTCAGACCAGCTAATTACAGAATAAAAAAAAGCAAGAAACTGTTTGAAGCAGTTCGTTTATGTGAAGCTGGAACAAAAGCCAACTGAACTAGATTAGAGGACAAGCGCAGTCATCAAAGTAACTTCTTAAAAGCAATTTAATATGCGAAACTCATCTCTACATAGTATGTCTGCATTATCTGCCCATGTGTATACAAGTAGAGGTTTTGTTCTGTAGATACAACATATCAATCGTTTCAGTTCACTTGGGATCAAGGACTGTTCTCCGATTGCCAGCCCAAGTGGTGCGAAGTGACTTATGTCCCCACTGCCCTGGGTGTTTTCCTGCAGACTGTTCGTGGCCAAATGGCATAATATCTGACCCTCTGTGGCGATACGGCATGGCTATAGCCAGTACTCTCGGTTAAAACAGTATGAAATAATGTTTTCAACCCACTAAAGCAGCATTTTTATAGCCTGACCCTGAGGAAAGCTGTCACTGTTTGGGGCCGTTTTGGGGCATAAAATGAGGCCAGGTGACCTGACGCCGCAGGGCCTGTTGAGGCAGCGTGAGAGCTCCTTCGGCTTCAAAGGGCCAAACAAGTCCTGGGTCACCTCATCTGGCTAACGGCAGTGGTCCTGCACGGAACCATTGCCCAAACCTGGAAGGCTTGGACTGAAAGGAGCACTCTTGAAAAAAAACAACGGGCATGCGTACAGTGTAGACAAGCCTGGGAGTGGGATTGAGTCAGGGAATTAAGGTATTTAGCGCTTTAAAAGTCTTTTCAGGAAAAGAAATAACATTAAATCTCTTCTCTGCTGTGGGTGGCCCTTTCCATGCAGAAAGTATTTTAACCCTTTTAGTTTTAGGTGCTTTTTTTGGCACTGACAGGGGCTCTCTCTCGTTCACAGAGAATCAGTGTAAGTGTCTTTTTCTCTGCGGTGTGGTAGTTTTCTGGTGCGCACACATTTTAAACAAAAGAAAACATAAATACAGGCGAGACTGTCATCAGTTTAAAGTATTGCATAAGTGGTTAAATTTAATCACAAAGAGACAACCAGCTAATGGTTTTAGTGGAATTCATAAAATCCCATAAAACACAAAAGTTAAATTTTGTCATATAATGTGAATCAGTTATAGGAACCAGCACAGCTTCCTTTTCCCCCTGAATAAATTCTAAACAGTCCTTAGAAAATGAATTACCAGTCTGCAAATCAGGATGACATATTTTTCAGCTATAAAACTAAAACTACTTTCAGACCACTTAGCTGAAAAAAAAAAAAAAGGCAAAAAAAAAAAAGGCAGCAACTTTGCTGTTACTGTGTTACTGTCAATAGTATTGGATGCTTGGTTGTGGCTCCGTTTTAGCAGTTTGACCTTGTTTAGATCAACCTGAATCAAATCGACAGACCTCCCTTACAATTTCCCCACCCCATCGTAGAAAGCGCATACCCTGCATGAGTGTATCCAGCTGGAGATGTGCCAATAGAAGTAATTACGTGATGAAACTATTTAACTTTGACTAAAATACTCTCACCAGGTTCTTTCAAACTGTGTGTCTTATATCTTGTTGAAGCAATTTTATATCATGCCTTTAAAGTACAGTAATGGCCACTTGCATTGACAGAATCCTCGTAAAAGAAGAAGACCGAGACCTTGCTCATGAAGTGCTATTGATTTTCTGAGTCCCTGCTAGAGTTGCCAAAGATACAACACTGTTGTTAGGGAGAGAAGATACTTTGGCCTTCAATATCACAGGAGGGTTCCTGTGTAAGCACAGGCGTCAATGGGTTTCAGTGATAAATAATGCATTTTGGTGATAACTGCCCATATTATTTTGTCAGTTTTCTATGACTCAGCATTTGCTCTTGCCAGGCATTTCTTTAATGTCACCGCTGGCTGCTGAAGTTTGAGCTGATTGTAAATGCTATTTGTATTTTAAAGGTCCGTTTGCATTATGGCAAAAAGCTGAAGTTTCGGTTTCTCTTAGGCTACGGTCGGTTTGGATCAGTAGGAAAACCTGACACCCCCAACACTACTCACTGCCGTATTTCCAAAGGGCAGGGCTTGCGAACACCATACTCTGGATGTACGTAGCAAAGGAGTCTAGTTTTACCTACTGTATTCAGACACCACTTCTGGAAGCTGCCCTGCGCCAGCGCGTTTGCACAAGTCTGTGTTACGGGTGGGAGAGGAAAGCAGAGAGATCATCCCGAAGGAGCCTGCTGCCGCTTCCCAGCGCAGCCAGCCAGGCAGTGGGAAGGGCGGGCACAGCCTTTGCTCCGCGCAGCTGAGCTGGTAGTGAAAGGGGAGCCGGTCTCTGCTTCTCTAGGGCGCTTGGGTGGATTTGTTTTCCCCAGAGAAGGGACGTACCGGTTTGTCATCCTGGATCCGAGTCCTTTTGTGCTCCTGGGACCGCTCTGTTTGCTGCCTGCTGCTTGGGACAAATTGCCCGTGAAAAGCCTTTGGGCAACCTTGGCTTGTGTGCCTGGAAGGTGGGTTGTTTTTCCAGCTGTCCTTGGTGGTGGAATCTATGCCCACAGACCTTGTCTCCTTTGTGTCCTCAGGCCACCGCAGCAATAAATCCGAACTACCCGCAGGGTAATCTCACCGATGGTGGGCTGTCTCACCCCGCGCATTTGAGGAAGCGGTTACAGAGCTTGGTCCTAACGCTGCAAATCCTAATGGTATCCTCTAAAAGCATAAACTTTTACTTGTAGGCATTACAATTAAATCTTAATGGATTGTGCTTTTGTGACTACCACATTATTGTAGCCAATAGATAATTATTATTTATCAGTAGGGGGAAAAAAGGGCTGGCTAGGAAAATTATAGCTATGATAATTAGTTTTTGATGACATTAGCCAATTAATATAATTTTATGTTTTCCATTTTGAGATTTAGGCAAGGTTGCCTTTATTTTCGTTTCTATTCCAATGTTTGAGTCAGTTTAGTCCTTCTGAAAGGGTTGATATTGAGGGCCCTGGGGGGTGCCATCATCACCAGGCAACAGGGGAGACAATGCTGAAAAGAAATCGCACAACATAATTTCCCTTCATCTTCCCCAAATGTGTCCTTGTTCCGAACGACATGAATCAACTTTAAGCCCTATTGTCCCCTTCATTTCCAGCCTGAGGAGCCTAGAGGGAGGGGAAAAAAACCCAACGAAAACCCTGAGGAGAGATTATAGTGGGAGAAATATTGCTCACCTGGATCCCTGACTGCACAGAAGTCTCTCCTCGGTGGTTTGAATGCACTGGAGCTTGGGCAGCAGGGGGAACAGCTAACGTCTCCTCTTCCCGTCTCATCTCCAGGTCTGCAGCACTATGGTGGTGTTGCGCTAACGTGCGCCATTTGGCTTACTCCCGGGGGAATTAAGATCGGCGCCACCCAGATGTCCAGGCAGGCAAAACAGGCTTTATAAACTTTGGGTTCGGTTATTTTCTTCCAGATCTGAAGAAAAAAGATTTTCTCACCTGACCTAAGACCAGCCTGAAACGTAAATGTAATACATTCATAGGAGCAGCTTTACAGGGGGTCCCTCTGCCTCAGTGTCCTCTTTCCAACCGTCACCAGTAGCACATGCCTAGGGAAAGAAGGTAGTGGGGAGCAAGCGTCTCGTGGACCTTCCCCAGGGCAGCCTCCCAGCCTCCAGGAACCTGTGCTTTAGCTCTTAGAAGAGCGAGCTTGGCGGCTCTGTTAGTAGCCATGGATATGGTTTTTGTCCATTAATTTCTCCAGCTGCTTTTTGAACCATTTAAATATTAGCATTCATAAAGTTTTGCAGCGAGGAGTTCTGCAGCTTGTTTACACACTGCGTGAACCATCTCCTTTTGGGTTTGTTTTTTTTTTCTTTTTTATCAAACAGTTGCAAATTTCATTTGATGTCTCCTGGATCTTTTTTAAAGAGGAAGCAAGCAGCGCTTTCCTTCGTGCTTTGATGCTGCCTTCATGCTACTCATAGTGTTACAAACCTTCTCTACGTCCCCGTCAACCCGCCTGTTACCCAGCCGAAGGGCCACCACGAGGCAATAGGGCAGGTGGAGACCCGTGGCTTTGACGGCGCTCTTACGGACGTGTCCGTGTCCATGTCCATGTCCGTGCAGCCTGGGGCTCCTCCGCTCTCTTTTCCTGGATGCCCACGACCGCTTTACAACAGGAAGGCCAGTGCAAAGCCAGAAAGCAGTTACACGGCGCTCTCAAGAAGTTGCCTTTGAAGGCAGATTTTTGCTATTGGGGGTTGGTGGTTTTTTTTCTTTTCTGTTTTAGGGCAGAGAAGGAATTGTCTGCTTAGGTATGAGAAGGATCTGGATGAAAGCAGTAAATAGTTATACGGTGGGTTTTATTTCCTTTGAGGCTTAATGTAAGAGGGATGATGCTGAAAAATAGGTATGAATGAGTTTACAAAAAAGTTTCTGAAATATCTCAAAAGGCAGGGACCTTTGTCATCATTGAAACAACCAGAAGAGCGCCATTTCCCCCGGCCTTAAACCCCCGGTATGCTTTTCTGCAACAGGTCTCATTTTCTTCTCAGAGAGGACACGTACTGTTAAGAAGTTAATAATAAGGTAGTGGCAGTAGATTACACGTAACAGAGGGATGGTGAGGAAAACTAGGTTTATCTTGTTAATTGTGATTTTAATATTGCTTTCCCTTGTCTCAAAAGACTTCTTATTTCTTCTTACTTTCCATGTTTAAACAGCATAAGGCAGGAGTGATCTTTATTGGCATATATATTTGCCATTTGCCAACCATCTTTGAAAGCGTGCCTCATAAGCAAAACTATAAACAGATTTACTTTTGACGGGAAAGAGTATTTTGGCCCATTTTACTGCCTGCAGAATGCCTGGAAAGTTTTAAATTAATGGCTACGAATGCAAGAGAAAAGGAAATCAAAGAGCCGTTTATTCCTTTAGAAAGAGACCTATTTCCCCTCACTTTTCTATATTTTCTACCTGCTTTGGCTGCGAAAACATTTAAAAATGTTTATAAGCACCTAGAATTTCCCCATCCTTTCACACTGATGTCCCTAGGAGTGTATAAGCTGTGGGACAGGGCAAAGCGGTGGAGATGACCTTCTAAAGGAAATCCTTTATTCTGTGTGAATCACCTTGTACCACAGAAAAGCAAAAGACTGAGTATATATTTTTTGAAATGACAAAGTGCAGTGACACAACGAACGGGTAAATCCTACACTGCCCACAGTCAGGAGAACTGTTCTTTTCCAGGTACGCGTCCAGCTGAGTGCCCGCGGTGGGCGAACGTGTCATCTGGTTTGAGGCAGAAAAGGGTGTTCTGGCCACGGTGTTTTAATATGCCGGACTGATCCTCTTTAAAGCTGTATGATGTAATGGTTCCGTGCATTTTTTCTTTGTTGCTAAAGACTTCTGACTGAATGCCTGCTGCACCGCAGTGCTCTAATGCTGAATACTCGGATGTAAAAAAAATAAACTGTCCCAAACTGATAAAATCTTTACGCAGTTAGTGAAATGACTGGAAGTCCCACGTAACGCCCTACATGGCGGACCTCTTCTCTGTGTGGGAACCTCTCTGGGAACAGGCTGTCGCAGCCCTTTCTGAATCTCTTGTGTTCTTACGGTGTGCATCGGAATACTGTTAGCTGGGCATTTCTCTTCGCTGCTCTACGTGTGCTAAAACTTTCAGTTTCAGTAATTAAACTTGCAAGACAATCTTGGGTCATATTATGCTGTATTATCCTTTTAACTTTATTGTGATTGATTTGTGTCAACTTTAACTATACTCACTAGGAAGTCAATAAGTAAAGATCAATGTTTTTTTATTTCTCCTGGTTCTTCATTAGAAAGAGTAGACTGGTTAAATAACACAAGTAATAGTGATGACATGGCTTCCCTCCACATTTTCTGCTCTGAAACAGATGGAATATTTTTCAAAATTACATTAGAACAACCATGCTTGTGCTGTAATTCGCTGGTTCTCGATAGCTGGTGCTTTAAACCCTCCCCCAACACAAATGGTCTCCCTGCATAGAACTTTCCACTGGTTTGCACTGAGGACCTCTTGCTAGCAAGACGAGTCTCGAGTGCCACGTCCCTTTAGGTACCTATTTCACATTTGGGTTATCTATTGATCTTACCCAATGGGCAACAGGGATGTACCCCAAGAAAAAGACTTGCTTCTGAACTCTTGAGCATCTCCTAACGTCTGGATTTGGAGCTGAAAAATGCAGCTAACTCCTTTCTCTGAAACAGAGAAAACTGACCCTATCAACTAACCACCTGTAAAACGACAGTATTTTTTTTCTTTGCTTGTCACCTGCATGCCATCTTTCCAGTGACTGCAGAAATCTGGGATAGTTGTCATGTTCTTTCTCGATCGTGTTCTCCCTTAGCAGGCTTGCTTTATAAGGACTTACGCAATAGGAAAAGATAGACAAGAAATAACCGCAGGTAAAATCCAGAGACATGTGGACTTGCCAGAAGTTGAGGACGTTGGGGACGCTTTAGAGTCCCAGCCCTTGTTCTGCAGGCTGGTCTCGTCGCTGGGACCGTGCTGACCCACAGCTGTTGAGCTCGCGTTGACAGCAGCGTAAGATCTCTGCGTCTAAGCAGAAAAGGCTACTGAAGCTCAGACCCATCATGCAGTTCTGAGAGTAAAATTTTATCCCTGCAGTGTATGTATAGTAAAATACTAACGCAAAATTCACTACGAAGTAGGTCGAAGTGTCAGACCAGTTATTATCAGTAACCTGTTTCTCATGAAAACATAGTGAAGAAAAAACCATCTTGTTCCTAAGATTTATAGCAACTTGACTCCATATGACAGGTGATTGAAAGCTTCCCTGCCATGCATATTACACTTTGGGTGGTGACCCCTCAGTATATATCTCCATTTAAGTCCTTCAGTAGTGTGCTGAATGGAAGCCGAGTGGCCAGATGCTGTAAGCTTCTTTTTCTAGGAAAATCTTTCATCCGGACATACAGCACAAAGTGCATTCATAAGATTACTTGAGTGCCCCGTCCTTGAACATGAATCCAAGCATTGAAAAGGATCAAAAATCAAGTCTCTGCTAAGAAAAGCTCGTACATTCATGAGCCACGGTATTCTCTGTCCTGAGAAGCGGGAGTCGATCTCTTTGCCACCCTGCGCTCGTTCAGAGTCCTGAGTTCTGACTGCAAACCAAGCAGCTTTCTGAAATAGCTTGTATCTGTTTGCCAATGGGTTTATGATCCGTGTTTATATAGGTTATAAATCCTTTTCAGGAATTATGTAGAGGCACCTTGCTTTGTTTTTCTAAGGTGTTTGGTTTTGCTGTTGCTTTACTTACTATTTTATGTGTCCAGAATGCTGCTGGGCTACACGCGCGTCCCGGGTGTAGCTTCTGTTCAGCCACATCAGGTACGTGCGCTCTGAAATACCAACCTTTGAACTGACACAAGGGGCTTTGCCGAACACCCATCTGGCGAAAAGCTTAGAGTCAGGTGGTCTGTGTCACTTCGAGAGCAGCGTCCAGGCTTTGATGGTTTTTGTTTGGGGCGCAAACAACAGCCTGGCTGATGAGAATTGCTGCCGCGGAGGCCCCGCTGCCGGCGCCGAGCATCTCCCGTCCGTGGAGGCAGGTCTGGGCATCGCTCTCCTCCCGTCTCTGCGCTGCTCACTCCGGCTCCTGGGCTGCTGCGGCTGCGCTTCCTCTTCGCATCTCATCCATCACTCGGGTCCCAGTACACCTTCTTCATGGTGTCTGATGCAAAGGTAACCCCAGTTTAAATTAGGTCTGTGATTTTCTTCTGCTCCCTTATTGTGCATAATCTTTTCCTTCTTTTTTTTCGCCCAACTTGAAGCCTCCTAGGAGGTTTCTCTTGGGCATACTGCATCTGAAATCTCGATTCTGCACAAGTCGAGCTGCTGGACTCGATGTTGGCACGACCGAGATTCTTGATCCGAGCATCCCTCCGTGTGAGAAAACGCTCTCCTGCGCCTGCCTGGCAGACAGGGAGCCCGCAGCAGCAGATGCCGTCTCAGCCTCAGCTTGGCAGGGTTTGAAGCCTGAACTAAACTTTGTGGACTCACGTTTTATCTGTAAGGTTTGTAAAAAGTTTCTGAGGTTTATTAAAACACTTCTGAATTAATTCTGTCTTTGTATGGCCAGCCTACGAGACTGGGGCATACCTGAACCGAGCAAATTAAGGAAATTCTTAATCGAGGCATAAAAATGCAAGACCCAAATCTTAGAGCAACAGAATTACTGCTTTTAAAACCTTAATCTATTTTACTTCTATTATTGAAGCAAAACTGTAAAGACACAATATAGATTAATTCTATGATTTTTTTATAGCCACAATTTTATTATAAGTTTTTATATTTTATTAGATAAGGAAGTTATTTAAATTCCGTGGGCCTCATCTTGTAGCCTTCATTCAGGTAGGTCTCCTTTTGACAGCCTTTGCTGTTGAGTAAAAACTACGGAACTGAGCATTTGGCTTTTGTTGAGACAAATATACATTCCTCATTTTTACTTCTGGTCTGATGTACTCTAAAAGAAAAAGTTGAGCCAACCACCAAGTGGTTTGAAAATGAAGATTACAACAATGTTTTGGGTAATATATTATTTCAATTTGGACAGTCTTCCCTTGGGAAGATTTGGGAGTGGAATAGTTCCGGCTAATTCTCTAGCCTGCATTACATATATAAATTTTATCCTGTTTTCAATGTGTGAGGTTCTTTCATTCCCGTTGTTCTTTGGTCTAATTGTGGCCAATAAGCTGGTCATCAGTTCCACTTCATTACCTAGCTAGCTGAATCTGATGAGATACTTGGGACCCACACGTGTCCTGCTTGGTAGTTTATCATCAGTTATTTTATTTTTTAAATACTTCTTACCTGATGCTGGAAAATGGTGGAATAAAGCAAAAAAATATATAAAAAATTGCATGATTCATGAGGGGAACAAGTTTTTTTTTAAGCTATGTAAATGAATAAAAACTGGTAGTGCATTTTTAAAGATTTCTAGTGTGAGAAGACGACAAATAAAAGGATATGGAGGAGGCAAATTCTGCTGTAAGAGGTGAGCAGTTAATTGCTGAAGTGCTTTTGTTAATGTACGCAGTATGTTTCACGCGTTCTTTATCACTTAGCGTTATTAGGTATGAATATAGCTTTGGGCAAGCATATGTCCCTTTTTGCCCCAGACTCCAATTATTATTCTGGAAACTTCACTCTATTAAACATCTTTCCACGCCATTTTTTATTTTCTGCTGCCCTGGCAGTGGCTGCAGTAACTCCAGTCTGCCTTCTCAGCCGTCCGTAAGGGGGAAGGAGGTGGGGCCGGCTGTGCTGGCTTAGCCCAAGGCTCGGAGACGCTGGTAATCTGCCTCTGGCCAACACGTGCGCTTCGGGGAAGGGTGAAAAACAAGTAGAGCAAGTGCAGTGCAATGTGTCCCAGGGATTTCCTCCAATTTCTAATGATCAATGTTAAAGGTTTCCTGACGTGAAGGTCATGGATTTGTGTAATCCCTCTCTGAACACATTTAAACTTCTGGCCTCATCCGCATCCTGCAGGAAGGGGATGCTCGGGCTGGTCGTGCAGCCCGGGACGGGGTACACCTCCGCTCGGTTTTCTCTCCTGCCTTGGTATTTCCATGCGCACCTCTTTGTTCCTCTGTGAGGAGGAACAGTGAGCCATCATTCCCTGATCATTCTCCTCATCTTCCTTTTATCTTTTCTGCTTCTTTTATATTCTCCTGATGTGGGATGGCTGTAGCCTGCAGGTAATGTTCAAAATGTGGGTGCACGATGGGTTTATATAGCGTCACGATGGTGTTCTCAGTTCTGTTCTATGATGGACATTGAGCGTTGAGATGGTGTTTTCCACAATCTCTGCAGTGGGTTCAACACCATTGTTTTTCCCCTGTAGACATTAATTTTTACCTCCCAGCATTACCATCTGCTCTTTGGCTGCCCTGTCGCTTGGTCCTGGGAGATCAAGTGGAAGGCTGGCACGTGAGGGGCGTTCTCCGTTGGTATTATATTTAGATATTTTTAGTAGCTGTTAGAATCCAAACTCCTTCCCACCGTTTTCCGTCATATTCTGTCTGCTGGCAGAAATCACCACCAGCGGTGATGGATTCAGTGAGTCGCTGGAATACTGGATCTTTTGGGTTTATTTTCTCCCAGCCTGTCTTCGCACTCCCTTTATTTCGCCAACGGGGCCCATTCACTACCCAGAGACTTGCGAGTCCGTTTCAGATCTCCTGGTGTGAACGCCTTTGCTTAGGAAGTTATACCTTTAAGAAAATTGAAATATACATTCAAATATATTAAATAGATTTTAAAATCAGTCTTAATTTTTATTTGTGTTTGTTTTCCCCTTTTGCACCAGAAGGTTGGTGCTGTTACTCATGGTTTCAGGGAAAGGCTTTGGCCAAAATCCTGATTTCTCGTCCTCAGAAAGGACTCCTTTTTCTACTCATTTAGAATTTGGAACCTATCCTTTGTTTTCACAATCCATCACAAAGGTGAGAAGCAGTATGAGTTTGAAAAAAGTAAAGGCATTGTTACCTGTGGCAGATGCTTACTGATTTTAATTTTGTTATCGGTTAATGAACTGGTTTGATTATAATTTGTTGCCTAACAGCATGGCTATCTTTTAAAAAATGTCTCCAAAGTTTCCCAAGCATTTTTGACTCCGTGTATTTTTAGTGTCTTCATTGCTGCAGAGGTACGGGACTCTAAGTGATGAATTTCAAGTGTTTTGTAATATGCTGCTGATAACAATGGAAACTATTTTTTCTTTCTACTGTGGTTTGTTATTGTATTTTTTGTTATGCTTATAGACTGGCAAGTGAAGGGCTCTCTTTGTATTCTTTTTCCCCCAAGTTTCACCTATTTTCTTCTTGAGATTATTTTAATATTTGTCTTTTTATCATCTATTTTAAAAGCTAGGTAGTGTTTTTTTCAAAGCAGGAGAGAATTACTGTATTTATATTTTTCCCAGAGTCAATGAAAAATTTCCTGTAAGAAAAAAACGAGTTGTCTAGAGGAAAAAAATCTTGCTAAGCAAAATTCTGCAAGTCTCTTTCCTCTACTAGGTACGCGATACTAAACTGCACGTCGAATGCTTTTTCTACTAATTTCTGTTATTTTTCATCCTATAGAGAGACTTATATCTTACAGCATTCACCCAGAGTTTATAAGAATGCTGAGTTGTCATGCAGGAGTTTTACCTCACACTAGGGAGATATTAGTTGATAACATCTACCTTTTCAGATTTATTGCTTTAGCATATTTCACGCTAAAAATATTTTTTTACCATCTGCTAAGATTAGCACTGTAGTGGTAATAAATTTACTTACCCTGTTACTGTGGTGCAGTTTGGAACCATCTTACGCTTTATTCGGCCTAATTGAAAATAGGATAAGATAAATGATGCACTTTGAATTTCTCTCTCAGATGTACCATTGTTCATTACTTCAACAAGGGATGAGCACATCTGATTGTAATTTCAATTGTTAAGTAAAACAAAAGTTTCCATGGTGAAAATATGGTACCAACAGCTGTAATTGTCTACGGGTTACTTGTGAAAATCTCAATATTGTTTTAGTAATAAATGCAGAGTTGTTTTTCATTTACACGCTTGTTTATCCTCAAACCCTAAAGGAAAAGGGGTGAAGTCAAAAAACATGCTCAGGAATTCATGTGCTGTGTGGAATACGATATCCGAGCTTAAAACGGCTATGCTTAAAGAAATATCTGCATATTAAAACAAGGAACATTTCACCAGTGATTACTGTTGCAAAAAACCAACGCCACAACAGTTTGGGCCACTAATTTATAAACTTTGATTGGATTAGGCAATGGTTATGGTACAGTATGTTTTGAGTTTGCTTCTAGACTCTCACAGGTTATACACAGTACTGACGTCTGACATTTGCCTTGCAAATTCTTCAAACAACAGCGTCTTTTTAAAAGTGTTGGGTTTTTTTTCCTTCCTTAATATTCTATTAATATAAAACCCAAATAGTAAAATGCTAACGAAAACTCCATGAGTTAAAGGGGTGCTGGCTGCCTGATACCAGGCGAACGGCATGGGGAGAAACAGGAATACTTACAGGCCGTTGGATCTGCCTGGTGTTTCTGTCAGCTTCATTCGTGGTCTCATCATTTCATTTTTGTAAATTTATAAATATTTCTGGTTTGCGTTGCACGGCCAGGCTGCTATACCTTCCTTTAGGGCGTATGAAAATATAGTCTGTAAGTTATGTTCTTTGCTTCAGAGTTTGCCACGAGTTTAGGATAAAGAAGTATATTATTGCATGAAGGATAAACAAGTATATTATTCCGTAAAACATTTAAAGTAGGAGATACTGACTATACAATAGAAATAAGTGAAAACAGGAGAGAAATTATGTAATGTTAAGTCTTTTTTTTTAGATACAAGTGTGATTGTTGTGTTGATGATGCCTGGTTTTAACGTTATGGCAACAAAAGGCCATATCCTGTTTCGTTCATTCATGAAATTAATTCCCCTGCCTTGCTTGTATAAATAAGGTCAGCAAGTCTCTATCCATAAGTAATCCCCAAATCTGGCTTTTTCTTTCAAAGTATTAGAACATCTTCAGGGTTATGCAGAAGTGGATACCTCTGGGGTATCCTCGTTTGGAACGCGGTTACGTGCAAAGCCTTTTTCCTCCTTTGAGTAAAGTCATAGCTAGCCTTGCAGAAATGCGTAGCTCTAGTATTTTCCTCTCTTATTTCGTAATAAATTCTTTGAGCGATGGCCAAGTTCTGATTGTGCTTCCCCTTCGTCAGGGAAAGCTCCCGTTGGCTTCAAGCCGCGTTTCGCCCGAGACGGGACGGCTCATCGGCAGCGTCTCAGCCCTGGCTTTATTTTCATTTTAAACCCTGAAAACAGGGGTTTGTAATGGGAGCGCTGACACAACCTTAACGAGGGGATTGTGAGTGGCTGTGCTCTAATGCTGTGCACTGCCACTGTTACTCCGTTGCTGTTATCCATTTCTAGTGTCTGTTACAGAAATTGGTATTGTATCTAAAACAATTGCTGTTATTAACAGGTTAAGCTGCTGGGATGTTAAAATAAAGGCTGCCCAGCTTTAGTGCATTTTGTTGTAATCATCTCCCAGATGCCTTGTCGGAAATCAATTCAAGTTCAAAACTGGCTAGAATTGGGAGGTCAAGGCTTCTGCAGACTAAATATTTTATCTTCTGCTCATGTCTGGAGCTTTTAAAGATGTGTATTGGGGGCTCTTTTCTCATATCCCATCTGGACAAAGATGATTGGCTTTGCCATTTTGCCCAGGTTAGGACAAGGTTAAAATCAATTATAATCAATTATTAAGAGTCTTCTGTGGCTGCAAAGCTTAAAAGGGGATTTTAAAAGTTGCTCCGTTCTGAAACAAGAATATCGAAGTTGCTGGTGTAGATGTCATTATTCTGGATGTCAGATGTAAATCTTACCTGCAGCGGTAAGAAACGCACAGAATTCCTTCATCATCTTCGTGTCCCGTGTGTTTTGGAACAAACAGCAATACCTAAAAAAAGACGCTAGAGGTGTAGGGGGGACGGTTGCATTGTGTTAAAAAATCTAGTTGTCATTTCCACGTAGCTAAATGAGAGGGAGCTATTTATAATTTGGTGAAGCCAGATGTTTTGTTCCCCAGAAATGTATTCAGTGTACTCCGGTCTTCAGAACTCAAATGCTAATTTTCTAGTATGTTTTGGGGACGCTGTGCTTTTATCTTAAAATACAATAGTATTTATGTATTATAATTCACTCTGTTTGCCTGATGTGCTGGAATATACAAGATCGCTGCCTCTCCCTGGGAACGAATCACTCATTTTGTTTGAAATAACTTTTGATGTTAGGTACCATTTTTCCCATACAAATCACATTCAGCGTTATTCTCACTCAGCTTTTGAGTGAATGAGCGAACATGTCTCTTTGTCCCTCATCGCCATTGTTTTGGTGCTTTTGAACACAACATTTATGCTTCCAATTTACATTTAAGAAAATTAAGAATTGGAGCCTGAATTTTGGAGGAAGACGTGGCCTCTTGTAAAGGCAGGGAGGGGGGAAGGATGCTCTGCTGAAAGCAAGACCTGCATGCAGGAAACAAGGGTTTACCTGTTTAATTCTTAATTAATTCATCTTAAGAAAACTGTCAGACTGACGCTAGTCAGCTCAGTAGCCTCAGTTGCCTATTTTTAATATTGGGATAATTTTATTCCTTTTGTTTCAGGGAGTGAAGTGTATGGCTGTGCATGTAGTATGCATATAACGTATCGCACGATGTCACATAACGTAAGGTAGCACTCGAGAAAGCCTGATGCTCAGCTAATCTGGTGTGGGAGCCATACAGTTATATGTGTTATGTCATGACTGGATTTAGCCTTGCCTGTCGTGTCCAAGCCCGTAGAGAGAGTGAACATCGGAGCTGAATTTGGATATCGGAAGACTTTGGTTCTGAGCTGGTTACTAGGCCAGCAGAATTGACTGGGATTTGTTAGACAGACTGGGATCTTCAAAACATGAATCTTTAAAACTTTTTTGAGCTTCAGACCTTTCCTCTGTTACTTTGCTTTTCCCTGGCATCTGCATTTCACGCTCAGAGACAAGCGATGGTTTGTAGGTAGGCTTGTTGAAAAACTTCAGCAAAGGATGTTCTTGCATAGCTTATGTCCTGAGGTCTCTGGAGGGCTCCGGTTCTTACAGAATTTCCAGATTGCTGCCAGAAGCAAAGTTGACCTGATTCTCCTCTCTGCGCATTTTGAAAAATGTCATATATTTCAGTTGTCATTGGTGCACGTGTTCCTGAATCTGGAATATTTTAAGAGGAATCAGAATCCGGCATAAAGATCAGCTTCAACTAAGAAACTAGATTAGCCGCTTGTTGGCATGAAATAAAATACATCAGATTTGGAAAATGTTTTTGAGATTCTTAACATAGGAAAAATACTAAATAGTTGTAGGATTAAAAAAAACACTCAGACATTCCAAAATTTGTAAATATTTTCATTAACATAGGAATTGAGAAACATTTTCTCAAAATGGACGTTCTCATGCTAATACTATAGTTGTGCTCATTTTCCCAAGGATTTTGTAGTGAGCACGAGATTTTAAAAATACGTGTAGGGACATCATCCTGGAAAATAGATATCTAATAAAAACCAAAAAAGTAGAATGAATTAGCGTGGATTTTCTTCCGTTGTACTGCATCTCCATGTGAAATCACTGAGTATTCCACAGGTTTTCAAGAAAAGTTTAGCATTTCTGCACATATGACCTTCAGAATATTTTGTCACCTGAGAATACCTTGTCACCTACCCCCAAGCGTGTGTATGTTTGTTGTCAAAAAAGGCTAGCTGTTTCTAAAAGCCATAGAGTTTAAATATTTCTATGCACACTTATGGCCAGAAAATAAACGTGTTTAAGTGCAACGGGAAGATGTGAATGTCCATTAAGACAGTAATATTGGACCACTACGATAACTCTGTATTTTCTCTACTTGTTTTCTGTACAAACTGCTGGATCCCGGGGTAGAGTTAAAGCGTAGCTTTCTGCAGCTGGTACGGGAAGCAGCTTCACTCCGACGCTGGAAAGCTATCAGAGGGTAGTTTGTAGCCTTGCCGAAGGCATGTGTCATGCAAAGACTTCCGTAAAGGTACAAAAGGCTCAGTGGAGAGGGTAAGGGAAACCTTTTCCTTCCAACATGCTCTCTTTGTCCCCTTCAACGTAGCTGAAGGATTGATGATATATCCTGTCTCGAGAAGAAGGCATCGCCACGGTACGATGGGCGATCGTTGTTCAGTTCAGAGACGTACCCACACTGAAAAGACTCACATCGGGGGCCTTTGCTCCAAACGCCGTGCTCCTTGCGATTCCATAAATGATGCAAAAAGCACGTTAATAAAGCATTCGAGAACAACAGAGACGCTGAACTCTTCCTTCTCTCGGGGCAGCCCGTGTTTATATTTTTAAATGGGCACGTGAAAAACTTGGAATTCAAGGTTTATCTTAATACATTTACATTGTGATTTATAAGACTGCAAAAAGCATTATAATAGGAGTTTACCTACTAATGATATTTGCAAAAGCCAGTTATTAATAGCTTATAAAGTGAATCGGGCTCCTTTTTTATCCCAGTAATTTATTTCACATACAGGATTATATCCCTTCTCAATTTCATTTTCATTTGATAAAACAAGAAATATAAAATATAATTTGCAATAAGTCTATGCCTGGCTGCGCAACAGCTATGTGCTAAAATGCATCAATAGGCCCTTCCTTTTCAGGGAACACCACCAAAACTGACACATTTTGGGGGCCTTCTGAACTGGTGGGGCTTAGCAAAGGAGAGGTACATAAAGAATGAATGTTCTTGGCCACTATTTGCAAGAACGGTGTTTTTATTGGAGGCAGGAACCCCATTTCCCTTTCCTTGGAAGGCTGAGGGGAACCTATCGTTTGGCTAATGAGACACAGGGCACTGTATGCCTGCATAGTTCGGAGAGAGATGAAAAGTTCCTATTTATCCTGCACCGTGAAAATACAGGTCTGGAGACCGCATGTGTTTCCAATTTCAATGCACTTTTATTTCAGTTATTTAGATGGATAGAGGCATCAAGCCAGAGTTTCCCCAACAACAACAAAGGTCTTACACTGTCCAAACAGACTGCATTCCTGAGCCCGCTGGTCATGCCACCTAAAAAGGTTTAAAGATTCCGCACGGTCTGTTTAAACAAAATAGCTGTGTTATTCATTTCGACCTTGCACATAGGCACCGATGTTTATATTGTTGAAGTTAAGTTTTAAAGTGAGCAGAAAATGTTGGTGGAAGGCTTAGGCCCTGCACTTCCTCAGCAAAGGAAGGATGTTTACCAAACTGGGGACTGAGAAAATGAACCGAGTTCCTTATCATAGCATTTTAAAAGGCCATGGCTAGGAAAACCAAACATTTTCTCTTTCGGTTTCCCTTCTCTTTTTCCCTTTTACACTTCATTGATCACTGCTGATTTCCGTTATTGCGTACAATGCTGTAGACGCTCATTAACAAGTCCAAGCCAAGCTCGGCTGCTTTCACTGGGGACCCAAACCACAACGCTGGGAGAAGTTCAGGAACTCTCCAGGCAAAGAGGGAGCCCATTTCAGGAAACCTGGAACTGAAACTCTGTTTGTGCTATGTTTTGCCATGAAACTAGGTGGTTTCTAGCGGAGAAAGAATGGATGAAACTCCAACATTTGTGATTCGGACGGATTTTGCAAAATTGTCAGAAAGAACTGCTGCAAAGCCTTTGTAATCACGGATAATGTTCCTTGGCCTTTCGTTCTGGCACTCTGAGATTTACTCCGGATCCAGACTTGCAGCCCCGCGTGAGCTGGGGCTGAGCGTCGGCAGAGAGAGGAGTCCTGGCAGGTGGGAGTTTCCCTTCCCTTGATGTTGGGAGGGGAACTGAAGGCTTTTAACAGGGTAGCTTTTTCGCTAGGAAACAGTACAGGTGGACAAGGGAAAATGCCATAGCGTAGCTGCTTGCCTGTAAACCTCAAGAGAAACTTTGTAGATCTCTTTATGGGGAAATGGAGTGTTTGTCTTTGTTTTCCTTACAAATGACTCTTAGACGCTTAAACCTAATATCTCTTTTCTTTCCTGTCCGCCCCCTCTCATGTGGGCATACCGGTTACACACACGGGGTTACTCCTGCGTGCTGGCCTATTGGCATTGAATACTTAGTACAGACAAAAAGGAGCTGTCTTTTTTTCTTTGGGAAAACAACTCGGACTTTATAGAGATTTGCATAGATTTTGTAAATTCATATTAGATTAAGAGGATATATTATCGTCCCAGTTGCATAGATTTTGAGACCGTGAACTTTAACACAGGAATACTTCATGAACAATTTCATCCATTTTCTGTAAAAGTGCTTTTAATGAATGTTGGGATTCAGCAAGACTAGAGCTATTAGAGTCCAGCTCTTTTAAAACCTAGTATTAGTGTAATGATTTGAGTTTGCATAGTATTTCATTATCAGCAAAGTTCAAAGTATGGTATAAGGGGTCTCACCACATGCAAGGCAGGTAGCAGAATAAGGTACAGGGTCCTAGGTGAAGGGATGAACTCAACGGCGACCAGTACCTATTGCTATTGGAGTGGGTGTAATGGAAAGCAGCGTGTAGACCTTCCTCTGCTCTTGCCTGTATGTAGGAACGGCTTGGGAGGGAACCAACAGCGGGGTCGGAGACGCAGCCTGGGTGAAGTTCTTTCAGGCACCGGCTTTGCACACCCCTGGATCTAGTTATTCCAGGGCTGTGGGCGGGAGAGCTCCGCAGGAACGGAGTCAGCTCAGTCCCTGTCAGAGCCGTAGGGAAACAACCCGAGCCTCAGCTGTGAGGAGGATTTGCCCTTCCACAGCCGGTGCACAGTCGCTGCCTTGACTGAAAGGCGCATGTAAAGGATAAACAACATTTCCACAAGAGTTTCTGCATTAATGTGGAGTGCTTTGGTTTTTTGTGCTTGCAATCCTCATGCCTGCTTTCGCAAATATTTTCTCATAGGCATGTTGATGTCATGCCCACGTGGATTTTTTTTTTTTTTTTTAATATTTATGTGTTCAGGCTGGTGGAAATAATGAAATAGGTATAGAAAGAAAGGTGATGGAAGGAAGAGAGAAGAAAGTCCGTCGATGGTACCAGGAACGAAGCAGGGAGGGAATACTGTCATTCTCTGTGTACCTGGTCCCAAACAATCAAGAAGCAGAAAGACAGAGCAGCCCTTCTAAAACGGTAACCCGTCCTCCTCTCTCGCAGGACTGACACTTGTTTGTCTCACACGTCACTCTTCTGTGCAGTCACCATCCTCTCCCCAGCTGAGTTCTTACCTCTGTCTTTTCATAGTCATTCCATTCCTGTGGCCTTTCCCAGGCATTTTCCCAGGTAGTTTTATTTTGTATTGTGGGACGCAGAAGCACAGCTCAGTTGTGTTTGCCCGTTAGTGTTGCGCAGGGGCCAGCAAGGGCCTGTGTTAGCCCAGCACCTTGTCCCAGAGAAGCTCCAGCCCGAGGAAGAATGGATGCTATGGGGTCCCTCGCACCCAGAGAATGCTCTGAGCAGACATCACTGCATGGGAGAGGGTGAGGCTTTGCCTGGGTTTTACCTTTCCTCTTTTCCAGTTGTTTGAAAAACGTCGCAGGGGTTTCCATTGCGGATTATGACTTTCAAGAAAGAAGAGATGTGAGCAAAGACGACAATGTTCCCATGCAGATTTCTCACAACTTAGTCCAAGTCTAGACACCAAGCTCTGACTGTGTCCACATCACACCCAGCTTTCCCTGTCTGCGGTTCTCCTATTGCTTCCTTCCCCCAAAAGTACTTTTGTGTCACAGAAGTGGTTAAATTCACAGCAAGATCAGGGGTTTAGTTCTAAAGGTATTTTGGAATCTGCAAATGCAGGTAGTTGCATGTTAGGTATTAAAAAATGAACGTGCACCTAATTACTGTTGATTTCAGAGTGAGGGAGGTATTTTTGAGAATCACAGTAGGCCCCAGGAGGCTATCTTTCTCCTGAGCCCCCGTGTGTAGCATTTCCTATTGTTTAGGAATCTCTCAAGACAGGAAGACGATCAGCATAAGGACGGAGAGCGAGCCTAGGCTGTCGGAAACTGGCTGATCCAGATCTTGCATGTAAATCTGCTCCCAAGTGACTTTTCAGCGTTCAGTCACACTTTAACTCTCATCTTCTTTGTGATGTAGCCATTTCAATTTTATTAATTAGACCAGTAGTAATTCCTCCTCCTGCAGTAAAATAAATAAGCAAAAATAAACCATCAATCCTTCTGTTGGATTCACACCTGGCTGTTTAAAATACTCACAAAATCACAGAGGGTAGAAAGTAATTGCATTGCATTAAACTGATATCCACAGTCTTTCAACAAGTTGCTTTGTGTCCATGTATTACATTTTTTATAAGTGTATTAAAAGTCCTTTCTCTCTACGCAAAGCTTTCTCCCACCTCTGTTAATTCTATGTGAACACCTCCTTCATCATATTGGTTATATGTTATATCCACAACCTTTTATGAAACGTGTTCTTTACCTCGTACCCTGAGACAAGCCAATCTTTAGGATCTGGAGTGAGTACACAACACAAGTTTTATTGTCTTTAGTATTTCCTTATTTTATACATTTGAAGGAATGAAAGTTCTAAGTGCAGAAAATGGTTTCACTTGAATTTACAGTCATATTCTGGTTGAAACTATAGACTGCCTTTTCAGCTGCATCGATGTGGGTGTCTGAAACAACATCTTTTTAATCACAAGATCAGGAACTGCAGTTTATATTTTTTCTATATAACCTTAATGCAAAGCTTTACATGAATGCTCGTCTGTCACAAGAAGAAACAGAGGGATTTGGAGTAATGATCTGTTGAGCAGAGTAAGCGATAATGAAATGGGCAGCAAAAACAAGGGTGGTGCATCTCAGGTGCCCGCAGACAGGGTACCAAACCGGGGGACTGGCAGCTCTGTGTGTGGTCAATGGAGTTGCCCAACGGAGAATTTGTGAAAACCTAGCTAGCGTTTCTTTAAAATCATAACCACCCATGTGTATGTGGAATGGCTTTCATCATAGTGTAAATACGAATGTGAAAAGCGCAGAGTTCTTGTCCAAACTCACTTGTTCCTGACCAAACGTGCCATCTTTCATTGAGGCGTGTGGTCTAGACGATGTATCTGGCCATTGCTGCAATGGCTGCTGGGCCCATTTTCTTTTTCGTATCCTAGAGATTAATAAGGCTAGTGCTAAATGGCCTTGACTTGAGAGTGATGCTACCCACGAGCGTCTGGTGGCACGGCTGAGACAACTGGGCTGAGTACAGAGCTGTGAACATCTACTCAGTCACGTCCTCTGCCATAATGTTCATCACCAGAGTCTGAGCAGTTTGTGAAGTCTGACATATCGCAGCTTTCTCCCGCATCTGCAGCGCCTGCTACACGAGAAACAGGTCTTTCCCTCTGACCTAAATATTCTCTAACAATACCTTCAGTCGGTTTCTCCTGAGCACCCAGAAGTCAGTCTCTGTAACTAGAGCCTCTGTCCATCAAAGACAAGGACTTTTCTCATCTTTATTCACAGTCCTCATCTTCCCGTGCGGGTGATTCAGTCCTCCTGGAACTGAGTTTGGTCTGACTCGACAACAGCACGACAACGACGATGCGGTTGATTTGTACTATAGCATTATGTTTTTCTAGGCACAATATTTCCCCTGTAATAATAGGTTTACTAGAAAGAAAATTGAAGAATATAACTGTAAATAATATATTCTTGCAACTCTTCCTTAAATGAAGTCCCAGGAAATCTGGGAGAATCTAAGGACCTTTTATTATTTTATTTTTTTTTTACTGGCACATTCTTTAGTGGCATTTTTCCATCTCAGGAGGAGCTACAAATGTCCAATCAGTTTTCAAGAACAGGACCGTGTTGTCGGTGACAGGAAGGTATCTCACTTTGAATTCTTAGTGATGATGAAGCCGGTAATAGCAGCCACGTGTGTCAATGCCAGAGTCTTTGTCCTGACCCTTGGAATCGTCCTTAAAACCTGTGAGATTTTTAGCTGCTGATGACTTTCGTTGCTACTTTCATTGCCACCTCTCTGTGATTGGTTTGGTACATCTTCAGCCAGGAAGTCCGTCGCTTCAATGTCACCTTTAACTGCCTGACAGCACTCTCCCAGGCTGCACTGATCATATTTACATTGATTAATATGTTGTGCTGAATAATGAACCATCAAAAAGCTTTGTATAACTGGATTTCCTCTGCAAATGACAATGCCTCTCTTCAGGCGTTTAGACCTCGTGCTGGTATTGATGCGTCAAGCCGTTCCTCCCGTCACACTCGGCGGAGTTGTCCCGAGTAAAGTCACTTGATCCGAAATCAGCACCTTGTGCAACACGGGCCGGATTCTGGCTTTAAATCAGCGTTTGTGTTGGAGGAAAGTTTAAAATGGGGACAAACTGCCTCAAGGAAGAGGACTAAGGGGATGTCAGATGAAATTATTGTAGAGGCGGCCCATGTTGCTGTAGTTGCTCTCTTCTCCGTGGCAAGAATGTAGCTGGCATTGTCCTCTGCTGGATGCAAAGATGATGGTGTCCCTGTCCCTTTTATTTCAGGAGTTATCAACAGCAAATGGCCATCCTCGCAAGAGTTATGGATCGTCATCCTGGTGGTTAAACAGTACATTTAGTCAGAAGGTATCTGTAGAAAACTGGGACGTTTCTCATGTTGTAATTCTTACTCTGAATGCAATGAAAGGGAATTGCGTCCAGTTTGCTGAGCTCTGCTCCTAGGTGTGTGTTTGGATTAATAACGCTGCATGTAACCTGGAGCTCTCCCCCTACAAGTAAGCACTGGGTATGTCGGCTGACGCAAAAAATACATATGAAGTTGTCACTGGGGAGACTGAATAGTCCAGTTATCTGTTCAGATGTAACTTGCACCCAGCGGCTCTGTTGCTCAAATATGACGCTATATCGAGTCCTGGTCACTCAGTATGTCTACCAAAAGGCCTGAAAGGACCTGTAACTGACGGGCTATCTTTCTGCAAAATCTTCTTTTATCCAGATTAGCTTTCTGGTTTTTCTCTTGGGTTAGCTGGGAGTCATTGCAGGCTGCAGCAGAGGGATACCCAGATCCCAGTGGCCCCAGGCCGGTCCCCCGTCAGGCAGTGGGGGACGCGCTCCGGGCGCCGGCACCGGCCCCAGCCAGCAGTGACTGTCATCTCGCGAGCGGAGCACGCCTCTGGGGTTCAGGACACCCGTCCTGCTGCTCTCCTGCTAACGGGCTGTGCGAAAGGCACGTCCCCCATATTTTAAAAGCGCTTCAGAAGTGCTCTGGGATCTGCCGGAACGCGGTATTGTTATTAAAGGTTTACAGGTGAAACTATCCATCTTGATTTTTCCCTTTATCCACTGGGGTGGACAAATCAAATCTTTTGTCTCATTTTGAGGTGGAGGGGGAAGTCTCGTTCACTAAATTTCACAACAGTAGGCTCAGGAAATTATCTTTATTTCTGCTGTGTCTGGGATTCTGCTCTAGTTGGGCTCAGTATGATACAGGCAACCGGTGAAGACTTCGGCTCCGTACAGCTGCATTGCCTTTCTTCCGATAAAAACAAATTACTTGCGAAAAGTTGTGCGCTGCTTAAATTTTCTTATGTTTATATGTTCTGTGTGAAGCATGCAGCAGCAACTGAGTCGCGTAAATTTGAAGAAAATATTGTTTCCTTGAAAAAACAACACCGCAACACCTGGGACCCAAACCTCAGTACCCACGCGCAGGTTCTGGTGCCGCGCAGCGTTTGGTGGGCCTGCTGTGGACGGGGACCGAGGGCATTAGAAACCGTGGTGGGGCGTGACATTCCTCCCTTCTTGCCAGTGGATAATACGCGTTTCTTTCAGCATCGCGTTATTTAAAACCTTGCAAACTTTTCCACGCAGACGTGCCTACGCTTTTGACCATTTTATGTGCTGCGTGACGAAGAACCCGCGCACGTAAAGCAAGCCCCCATTTCCAGCCGATAATTGCAGGAGGTCTGACAAAACAGCGGTCCCCTGATAGGTCATAATGCTGCTCGGCGGTAACGCCGTCCCCGTGCATTTCATCATGGACATGAAATCTGGACCAATTACCATTTCCTCGTACTGTAGCTTTTGAAGTATTTTTATTTTCTTTGTTACTGTCTAGTTCATTAAACAGGGTTTTCAAGCTCCCAGTAACAGGATTATTATTGACAATTTCATTAGAACTATAATTCCTCCGCTCGTACGCCTTCCAGAGAGAACCGTCGTGGTCCGTAGTCACAGCCTGTCCACCTCCAGTATAGTTGCATTTACAGCTCATCCCCCTCGAATTCCGAAGGGCCAAAACTGCCGGCGTCTGTGAGACGGGTTTTAGCCCTGTGTTACACCAGCCTCGAAAGTTCTTGGAGAATTATGGAAGTGTCAGCTGCCGTCTGACCATATGCGTGCCTGGAAAGATGCTTAATGCACAGGTGTAATAAGTTTATAATTGCAATTTATATATAGCAGTGCAAGGCCCAGCCTGTCAGGTAAATACCAGTGAACAGCACAGCTTGAATGGGAGTTGTAAACATGCAAGTAACAGGTTTGTTAGAGATCAGCAGCTGTTGAGATTGCAGGCTCCTTGGAACAGAAAATGCCTCGGCTGTTCTGTCCAGACAGGCGTTACAGTGAAGGCACCGAGTACGGTCCATCTCTTACATCCCATAGCTTTGCTTTCGTGTTCTCTGCGCCTTACCATAACTCAGGATATTCTGAATAATAAACACAATTCAGAGAAGGTATTTAGTTTCTAAGTTATTGTTTATATTATTGTTGGATTCCCAGGTTCTGTTTGACAGGAGGCCTTTCCTGTAGCACGAGAATAAGAGTGGAAAACCAGAAAAGAAAAAATCCTCCCCCTCTGACCCCGGAGCCATCCCTGTGTGTCGACTTGCATGTTCTCCGCTGGGGCTACTCTGTTAGACTTGGAATAGGAAATAGCAATGGGAGGGTTACACTTTTCTTTAAAAGAAGTTTGTATGCTAGATTTTGAAAGGTTAGATTTTTGCAAACAAGTTTTCTGAGTTATTTAGCAGCACTTTTTTGTTGCTTTTGATGGGAAAAATTTTCAAGAGTATTATGTAAAGCAGGAACAACCCAGCGAAGCAGATGAGAAACAGGTGTGAAATCCTGGCCCCAGCGTTGGGGAAAATACGGTTTGGAATCAAATTAGATAAAGGTAATGGTCCCTTGTGACCTAAAAGTGGATTTATTTGATGTCCTGAGATAACATCTCCAAACAGCTCGATGCGCTTTTTGTACTTGCTGGCAGGATAAAATTGGAATAGAACGGAAGATCTTTAAGAAAGAAACTTGACAGCTTATGCAACATTTCTATTTAACAGGGGGTAAATGGGATGTGAATTAATTTGGTGTTCTGTCAACTTCCACTAATGCTGGCTGCCTAAATCATGGTGCTTTTTTGTTTAGGGTGGCTTTGCAGTGGAGTTAGGCAGGGCGTTGGTATTCATGAGAGAGAGTTTGGGAAAGAAGCACTTATTTCTAATTGCGTCAAATGTTTTTAACTGAATCTATGTTTATATCTCCAGTTACCATGTTAAGGCTGATTTTGTTCCAGGTTGATACTCTAGGAAGATCTTCTTGGATACACCTTTAAAAAATTGTTATATTTGACCCCCTAGGAAAAAAAAAAAAGAAAGAAAGAACCTGGCGGTTTAATTTTGATTGCAAGTCGACTCAGGTGCTTTCAACAGGTGGTCCTTGGCTTGGAAGCACCAATGCCCCGCCCTCAGAGCAAACAGAAACACCTGGGCATGCCCGGCGCCGGGGCTGGCCATTTCAGCATGCAATTGCAATTTTCAGCCTTTCCAAACTGAGATTAGTTATTTAATTGCGCGTCCAAATTTAGTTGATGTGTTTGCACATGTAATTAATTATGATTTATTTAAAATCACTCTGTAAAGCTTTGTTCCTCGATTTTCTACAAATCAAATTATGGGAGACTGGATTTGATTTTCAGATTTCCTTCAGTTGGTTTGAGCTAGTCTGGGGTGGCGACTTCTGGGCAGGGAAAGGCCTTTGGCCGACGCTACTGGAGCAACCTGCACGGAGAGTACAGGGGCTTCCTTCCAAGGGTAAGTTTATATCTGATATGTGACTTTTCCAAGTTTATTTTTTACACTGTATGCTGCATATTATTGAAAGATTCATGCTGGTTTTGTATATGGGTTTTTGTGCTTTGTAAATTAAATGCACGTCGGTAAAAGCCATTGAGTTAAATAGGTATATTTTTAATGAAGGAAACAAATATAAGAAAAAGCGTGCTTTTGTATTGAGAAGACATTCAAAGACTACTTAACGCTAAGGAGAAAAGGAGTTCTGTATTTCCCCAGCCAACTAAGGGTAATTTTTTGGTTTTAAACCTTATGAGAAGGTGTGTGTGTGTGTGTGTTAGTGTTTGCACTGGGAAGTGCCGGAGTGTGCCCAAAATAGGAGTTCTGAGGCATGGTGGCATATTGGTGACTCGGCTCTGGAGGGTTAAGCATATCTCCTGTCGCCGCAAAAGAAAGTGTGTATATGTTCAGCGCTTACCCTGGCCCACTGAGCGTTGGAATTGGGTGTCAGATTGAGTCTTGGAAAACCAAACCCGCGTCGAAGCTCATCTCTCTTGGCTTCTCTGCAAATTGCCCAATGGTGCTTTTCAGACGGGGCAATGCCAGGTGTTGTCCGGGTCCTGCAAGACTGAGGAAGGAAGTCTGGCATTCCTGCTTCGAAGCCTGGAGCTGGCTGAACCTACGAAAGAGAGAAAATAGTGAGCGTGGAGAAGGAGAGAGGCGGCCTGGCCCACTCTGAGCCTTAACTCGGTGCGACTTCTCAAACCGCAAACTGGGGGCAAAAACGGTGCTTTCTTTTTGACTCTTCTGTGGTGAATCATGGAAGATATAGTACAGATAGAAATGAAAATTGTGGACCTTCTTGGCAAGTTATGCTGGAAGTAGAAAATAGCTCGGTCAAAATAATTGTGTGTGTTTAGTTTAGGGGGAAGTAGTTTTGGAGAGGCACTTGAATGGTCTTAAAGTATAAAAGATTACGAGACAATCATTCTTCTCCATATTCACCGAGTGTCGAACGAAAATAAACTGACTTGATTATTAGCAAGGCTGGGTTTTTTTTAGTACAGATGTAAACTTCTGAACCATGGGAACAGACTGCTGAGGGTGACTGTATGACCTTGCAATTAGAGGTGTTAAATAACAGGATGGAAAAACACCTGTTTAAAACCCATGCAAATATACCTGAACCTGCCTTGGTGCCCAGGGATGGACTCTTCCACCTCTCCTGATCCTTTCCAGCTTCATGTTTCTGTGGTTTTTTGCAAATGGCTTCCTCTTTTGTAGTAGAGGAGAACAGCAGTTAGAATGGTGACTGTTTTCAGTGGGATTTGTTTTATTTGCTCACATAGTCTTTAATAGCTGGATTTATTGAAAGAAAATACAAACCTAGCAGGAAATTTTAAGGAAAGATATCACATTTGTTTGGGTTGAACGCTGCCGGGCTCTTTGGGTTAACTGAATGCAGGGATAGAGTGGGTTCCTCGGAGAGGCTGTTGTTCTTAATATCACTGCAGGTGGAAGTAGAGACACACAGTTCAAGGTACCACTTTTTGGACCCAATTCTTGAAAATATGAATGGGAGAGTCTGAGGCATTTAATCCTATGAGTTCCTTATACATCTCTGCTTGTTCCTCCTGTTTGAGTTAATGTTTGGCAAGTTGCTATTCTCCCTGTAATTTTTTTAAAAAAATATTTGTATCCCTCTGTTGGTAGCTTAATATCCTACTCACGGATCTTAGGAGCCTGATGGGAAGCTGTCTTTAACTTGTCTCATGCTGTCCCTTAACTTTTAACAAAGTGCTGTGTTACAAAGGTATTTTGCTCAGATGAGCTACCAGAAAGTGAAAAAGATGGTTAAAAATGAGGAAAATCAGTGCTGTGCATGTTCTAGGTTCCCCACGCCCCCCCCCCAAGTATTCTTATCTTTTCCCCAAGAGAAGTCATGGTCCAGTCTGCTTTTGAAAATCCCGTTGTGGAGACCATTTATGCTTGCTTGTTTGTTTTGTTAGGTTTCTGCCTGTAGAAATAGAGTTTAGGCTTCAGGGCAAATGAATTGAGAACTTGTGTATCATATCTTGATCACTGTTATTTGTAACTCAATTCATAATTTTAAGATTTGGAAGATAACTAATTAATGTTAAATCTCGGGGATGAGGAGGTTGGTTGACTGGTTCTGCAAGCTTGTAGATGTGTTGAAGTATTAGAAACACTTATTAAAAAAAAAAAAAGAGTGGTAAGGAATTTATCCACTGCACGAACTTTTGCTTTTGAACAATTCCTTCCCTTGAAACGGAGACGTAATCACCCTTTCCCCCCTTAAAAAGTACAAAACTTCATTCTCTGAAAAGGGGGTCCTTTTTGCTTGTTTTTCCTCCTTCAGTACTTCTGTCGTAGAGAAGAAAGGAACGATGTGCCTTCCATGGCCAGAGCCTGGGGAAGGACAAATTAGCATGAGCTTGCAGCAAGACGTTGACATTGGGCGCCGGGGAGCGGCGCAGTGCCGGGTACTGCCGCACGCCAGTGTCCTGCCTGGAAATGGGGAGAGGCTCCAACACCGGAGGTGGGGGTAGGGGATTTTTTTTTTTATTTTTTTTTTAATGGCAATGGTACATCGAGAATGATATCATAGCTGTGCTTAACTTTGATACTGGAAAAAACAGACTTAAAGACTTCATGTGTTTTCTGGCTTGATTAGTTTCTTGTTCCGTGACTGAAATCTTGCTCTAAATGCAGTATGTCAACTTTTTAATTACAGGGGAAACAACACAAATCTTTTGCTTTATAAATATGAAAAAAGGATTTTTATTCAAATTGATGAACTTTGTTTATCTTTTTTTCAATGGCAAATTTGTCTGAGGCTTTTCTATTTCTGCAAAAATAAATTATAAGGCACAACTCTTATAACAAAACGTCACTTCATCCGAAGGTCTCTGACCATTACTAATGAAAGAAAACCACAGTCTCTCCGTGTTTGCTCTTGTTTGTAGAGAAATTCTGCCGTATTTTGACCTCATTCCCATCTTCCAGCCAAAACACTTGGCAAAAGGCACCTAATGCTTTTGGAACTGCATTGTGAAGTGGGATCAACATCTCGATAGGCAGTTCTCCACCAGTACAAGATGAATATGATTTTAAATAGTCATTTTTATGACTGTTTTTATCTGCAGCCCAACTGTGACATAATTAGAGACAATACGTGTTGCAGTAATTTAGACTTCCAATTTTACTTCATCCTTGGCCAGCATTCTTCCTTCTTGCCTGTCATGTCATCTGTGTACTGGAAAGCTCTCGTGGGGAACGCTGCGGAGAAGGGAGGTTTGAGTGATGCTACGCAGACCCAGAAGATCAGAATAAGAGCTGGGCTGGCTTAATGGTTCCCGTACGACATGTTCTTGTGGCTGGGACTTGTGGAACGTGCGTGTGTGTGTTACTACCGAGCTTTCTCTGTCTGTTAGCACATCAGGGACCGTCCGCGGGTGTTGCCTGACCTATATTAAGATCAGGCTGGATCAGTGAGTCCTCCAGCGTTTCTCTCCATTTTAATATTGCCACCTCGAGAATTTTTTTTCTCCATACCTGTATCGGCTGATCTTTTGTACAGCAAATAATTCGCCGTTCTCAGTTATTGTTTCTTCCTTATACTTATGCATGTTTGGCTGTGATAGGGAGCACTGTTACATCTGTACATGTTAATCTGCCTGTGCTGAGCCATGCCCCTGGGTGGCCTTGTCATAGGCAATGAATGTCAGCCTTCCTTGTGGTTAGTGTTTGGGTTTAAATAATCATATTTTACTTTGTGTAGACACTTCTTTTCAGCAGACCATGGAATGTCAAGTGGACATTATCATTAGTTTGGCCCTAGTCCTGGGGCAAATTAAATGTTTGACTATTGAAAAATCCCCTTCCTTTAGGTGAGGATGTAAATCAGATTATTTTTTTTTTTTGCTATCAGAAAATGTTGTGAGAGGCTTCTTGCGTATTGCAGCGGTGGTGACTGAAAAAATAAAGCACTTAACTAGTGCATGTTTGCAATTTATGAATTTAGTTTGGATATAAATTACCCAGACTTCTTTGCTTTGGAGGCAATTGAAAATCTCAGGAGATTTCTCACAGTCCTACGTTTCAGGGAGGAGGGATATAAAAGAGAACAGTTGTTCTCATAATGTTTGGTTATATCCATGCCTTGTCTGTGTTGAAAGATGAAAAAGGTAAATGAAAGGTGAGACACTAGTTATAAAATGTAGCCTTTCCGTGAACCAGGAGTTATGACTTTGGATTAAGCAACAGGTGAGGGTTCAGCTAATTCTCACTTTATGGATACCGGTTTACACTTTACCTGTTTTAAATGTTCTAGACGTGGCTTTTCTGCAGTGGCTTGTAGATTTTGGAACTGCTCATGGCAAACATTCTCCCTAGATTTGAGTAGGAGAGTCTTATTTTAATCTTTTTTTGTAAAGAAAAGAATTTAGAGATAAAGTGAGGTTTTGGTTTTTAAAAATAGTTCGGTCTTTCCCTTAGTTAAGTCTGTCATAGCCTCAAGAATGTTGTGTAGGTAGTTGTTTGTCCTAGAAACCATCATGGTTACTAAATATATGGAACTAAAAAAAAAAAATAAAAATCAAGGTTGTGCTGAAATGAACGTAGTTAAAATTCAGAAAGAGAGATTCCTTAATTAACTTAATAAAATTACTAATGGAAGCATTTTAACTGCTAAATTTAATTTACTTGTCAAGATATCAGGCTACAAAGAGGAGGGAAGAGTGGGAACTCTGCTTTCCATTATGATGTGCTCTATTATAGAATAAATTTGCTTAAAATGAAATATATCACAAAAAGCCATCAATGACATCTTAATTTGGAACAGCCAGTTGAAAAGTAATTAGACTGTGAAGCAATCAGTTCTAGTAAATCAGTGTTTCCCTTTACATAAACATACGTTTTTACTATTTATAAACAGGAAAGACTTCCAGATACTCAAGTAGCGAGGACTTTGATTGTATTTCTACTGTACGTATTTTCTATTTTACATTACAAAACTGTCAAAACAAAAAGAATTGGGGCTTGATGTGGATGTGATCCAGGGAAGTGCTCAAGCAGGGGTTTCATTGTAACCGTTCCCTTTAAGAACACGTCTCTGTGGGGCTGCCTCTTTCCATTGACGGAGGTTCATCTATTACGCCCGAGACTGAGATGAGAAGCTAGGAAAGGAATCGCAGATCTGCTCGGTGTGGACACTTGGTGCACCATCTTCACCACTGCATTACGTGGGAAGCCCATCCTCTGTTGCAGTTCTGAGATGTGACTAATGGTTTTACAGCAGATTTTCTTTCAAAATTGGCCTAAATCGACTCCTATGAAATTTTAAAAAAACGAGGACCCCTGGGGGAAATTTCACCTTAAAGATTCAAGTGTTACAAATACCTTATTGCGTTTGCCATTTTAAGGCCCTACATTTGGCTGGCTGTAGTGACAGTGACTCTGACAACGTGGGATCTGGGCTTGAGTTGGAATATTGAGGAGCTCAGCGTTCAGTGAATGTCCACGGGAACGGGACGTCTGACCTTTGTAGGCCTTTGAAAACCATTGCCCTGTGATGCAACCCCAATTCCAGACAAAACCTGTGCTATCAGTGTTGCTATCGTAGCAGTTAAAATTGCTGCATGGCTGTTAATATCCCTCCCTCTCGCCTCTGTCGTGCTCCTCTCTGAGCCAGGTCTGGGCCAGGTTTTTAACGAGTTACTATATACAGTTCTTCTAAGTTACTTGAAGTACTTCAAACTTTTTGTGTTAACTTCTAATAATTTGTAATCTTCCAGTTACTGGGTGTTTTTGTGTGGAAAGGCAGGCGAGATCACCTGTTCTGTCAGTAGTTTAAGAATTTGTACCACAGGATCCGATAAATACAGGAGCTCCGCTCCCAAAAGGAGCCGTGTGAATGTGAACACAGAGCAGCACCTGTTATTTTCACCTTTCTGAAGGCTGGTGTGGGTTGCGGCAGGGGAGGAAGGAGGAATTCGGCTTCTAAGGTTTGATTCTGTAGTACCATAGTAATGTTGGGGATGGAGGGGGAAACTCAGATGCTGTAATTTTTACCAAGAAGTTATTCGGCTTTACATTTTTAAACCATACCAGAACAATAGATGCATCAAGTGAAATTTACAACCGAACAAAGAAACTGCTTCTTACGTGACACAGGAGTCACGATACGGATCAGATCCCTATTGCTTTGAGCTAGTACGGTATTTTCCATACGGTCGAGTCTCTTCACAAGCTTCACAGACGTGTGGTGGCTGTGGTCAAGGTGCCAAGAGGAGCTCCACGCTGAGACAGGAGAACAGCTGCTCCGTTTGGATTAGTTGTTGGGGCAGGGGTCTGTAAATGTTAGAAGTACTTATTTCAGCCAAAACTGTGGGACGCGCTGCCAAGTGAATTATATCAGCATTAAATGATATTAGTGAATATGCTGAGAAGGAATACCCAACAAAGTAGAGTAACGCCAGCAGCTTGCTGAAAAGTAAGACCTGCAGTGAAAACTTAATTAATCAAAGTCCTCCTAGCTATTAGTTTCTCCCTTTCTGCCAGGTAGTGCATGAATTGAGAGCTTTATTTTGGTTTTCGTATGTTAAGTGCAACTTACCTGAGAAATCGTACTGTCACACGTTTGAGAGGCAGATCTTTGGGCTTTCCCGTTCAGGCAAAACCCAGCCCGTTGTCACACACAGATCTGTTTGTACTTGGAATGGAATTTTACTCAATGCGGACCCCTCTGCCGTCCCTGGCCTTCGCTGGGACGGTATCTGCGGAAGAAATGCCAGTAGCATAAACGAGAGCGCCGCTTAGGCAGGCAGCCTGGGATTAGAAGTTGCACGTGGTTTCATGCGATGTGACTGTAGGTCGTGGCTGCAACAAAATGGGAAAGCTCTTTAAGCCCAAACTCGCTCTTCAGAGTATACAGTGGTGAAGGAGAGCGTTATAGTTGGAACACAAGGCTCTTGGGAATATGCTTTTAGTAAACGTGCTGTTTATAAAGCAGCGTTTTTGCAAGTAGCGAGTTTATTATTAATTCCAATTTCATCTTTTTGGTTTTAAATGAATATATCATACCGCTAATTTGAAGAGTTTAAGATGTTCTTAGCTAAAGACGTTAGAAAGTTAAAACACAATATATTCTGCTAATTGTGGTCTTAGGCATTCTTTTGAGAACTTTTATCACTTAATGCATTTTGGCTTTTATGTTACCGGAACAAATTCTCCAGCGTGCGTCACTGTACCTACGATCGAGCTGGCTGCAGCTAGTCCTGTAATGCTGCCCTCCGCCCAGTGGCGGCGGAGCATTCTTTTGCCTTTCCCATATTTTGGTCACCCAACCAGTAGTTCTGGAATCACAGGTCACACAAAGGGAGTTGTTCATTTAGCTCAAGAAAGGGAAAGTTCATCTGTTTCTTTTATTAGTGATGAGCTGGGATGCCGAGTGTCAGCTGCAGCAGGTTTGGCATCTTTTGCAAAAGTGGCGAGTCGCTCCGGCTCCTCCGGCAGGAGGCGATTTAGGAAGTGAAGAGGGTGTGGAGGCAGCATGCCATGCCTTACTATTGCCTGCTGAACACCTGTGCTCTTCAGGCTGTTTATCGCGAGAAAAAGCGCCATCATTAAAAGTGAATACAGTGATTGTTTAATACAAAACCTGCTGTTTCTGGATTGTGCACTCTTTTGGAGTTCTCCCCTCCTCTTCTACTAAATAAACTTGCAGCATATGGTTATTTTCTTTGCCTTCCTGATGCTGTTAGGAGGGCAAACAGCAGCTGAAAGTATTGTTCTTACCATGACTGTCTTGTTTTTGCTTCTCTTCCCCTGTCAGCTTTCGTTGTCACGGAAAGCAATAAGCAGAAAAGAGGAATAAATACAAAGAAACCAAGTTACGCTTTGAGGTGAACGCAGTGTGGATCGTGACCATGACTTGCCTATGAGATAGCTTGGGTTTCCTGTTGACTTGGTGGCACGATATTTAACATTCTCTTTTATGAGTTTGTTGTTTACGGCAATTTTATATTTCTGCTTAGCCTAATGATTACAAGAGAGTCCACCCTGGAGAGTTCAGCCTCCGGTCTTTGAAGGTCTCATTTGGACATGTTTGCAACTGTAAGGAATGGCTTGAGGCTGTGCTGTTTCACACCAAAGAGAAGAAGAGGAAAAACACCACCACCAAAAAAAGCCCCAAACAAACCCTCCTCCCCTCAGTTTTGTTTGTCCTTATTCTGCATTCTTAATGGTTCTCAAAATATAGGTCAAAGACGTGTGCATATATGGTAAATAAAGGATGGGGTTTGGTGCACTTAGTAATAAGGGGATGAGGTTTACTTTCTTGTAAGGGTGCTGCATGTTTAACATAACCCTTGTCCCTTTCCACCGCTCTCATTCTTGCTCCTGCCCACTCTTTGCTCTCCAGTGTGATTTCAAGCTCCTGTTGGCTTGGACACATCAACTCTTCTTCTGCTCCAGCTTTTTCTTATCCCCTTCTGAAGGAGAGATAGAATGTGCAGCAGAAACCCTTTTTGCACCCTCCTTAGTTAGCTTGGCTCAGTAATTTACATGCCGTGACGCACTTTGTCGTTCTGGATCCTTCAGTCCCATTGTGTAGCCTATTCCTATTATATTTAATTCCACTCGTGGGGTAGCAGTCTAGTTTCCATGGATCCCACTGATGTCCGTTCTCTGCCTTGGATGCTTAATGATCTGTCCCCACTGGTGCGCTGCCGAACCTTCTATTTCAAGCCCAGTGAAAGTTGGCGTGCCCCTCGTGTCTCGCATGACATGTGCTTTTGGTCTCAACCTGTTTTCGCAACAGAAATGGATTTGCTGCGGGTGGGTTTCTTAGTAGGTTTTCCAATGCTTCCTGTTAGTTACTGTCCCCCTCCCTTTTCCCCAGCAATGTTAGCAGAGTCAGCCGTTGAACGAATGACGGTGCAACTGAACTGGGCTTTGGCACTCGGCAATCCCTTTGGCTTGGGCTGACGCTCGTTGGCAGACTGGCGCTGTGGCCTGCGCTGCGGTTACCTGTGTTATACCCGGCTCTTGTTTGCTCTGGGGACAGCAGACCTTCCTGGCCATCGATTGGAAAGCCCTCACCATCGTTAGATTAAAGCAAAAACATATGCTGCCGCTTCTTGTGCATATGCACCTCTTCTGTAATCTAAATCGGAGTATTTTAAACCTGTGTTAACCTAAGTTGAGGAATGATACTTTGTCCTTCAGCTTACAGTCTCTAAAGCGAAGATATCCTTCACTTTATACTTACAAGGGCTGTTTTTCCAAATTTTAAGTTTATCTCTGTGATTTGTACCCTGTATCTTATCTATCTATCTGTTTGTTTATTTACACTTTTATCTGTGCTTTGCAGTGTCACTGGAGGTTTAGCAGAGAAGAACTGGAGCCCTCGGTAGTTTGCCTTCTGTGCATTTGCCATAATGATCTCTCACCGAGGAACTTATTTGAGAAGCCAAAAATATGAAAAGTATATTGACGATCTCTTACTTCTAACACACAATATCAGAGGCGCATTAATCAAGGCAGACTTTTTTTCAAGCACATTACAGCAGTTCAGAAATTTTGTCATTTGGCGTCGATTTTGTTGCCGTCGCTACTTCCTTCCCACCCACCCGTTGTTGTTGTCATTATTTCCTCCCCCCTCCCTTGCCCCAAGTCTTTCATTCCCTTTAGCATAGGAAAGCACGGGTTGGAGACGTTATTAATTTGGATATAATGGAAGAACAGGCCAAGGATAAGCAGCTGCAAGCCAACTTTTAAATGTAAATTATAGCATGGTACATGATCTTCATGGTATAAATCTCATAGCACTTAATAGGATTGGGACACTAAAATATTGTGCAGAACACAGTGTGTGTTGGGCAATCTCGTTTCCCATTGATCTGCATGTAAATATCTTCCTGACTGGAGCTGATTCCCCAGAACTCCAGGTTAATGAGGAAAAAATTACCAGAGAACACCAGCCCTTGGTGCTGCTGTTTAATTTTTGGGGGGGGGCACACTGAATTGCTAGGGTATAAGGTCCAAACTGGACACACATCTGTCCCAGGGTTATAACTAACAGGTTTTTCTAGGAAGCCCTGCCTTTCAGGAGGGAATAAACCTTCAGCATCTCTCTCCTCGTGTACAGAATCATGTCCTTACCGTTTGGACATAATTTAAGACTTTTTTTTTTTTTCCGACCAATATGAATACTTAAAAAATTGCTGTAATTTATCCACAGAAGGAGTTATATAAATAGCTTTTTGAAATATAATTCATGTTGAAATTTTATAACTAAATATAGTTATTATCATATGTGGTACAGTTTCCAGCGTGTTACTAACTAGCGTATTACATCATTGGCTGATGACCTTACCTTCGCTGTCTAGAAAGGGAAAATGAAATTAAAAAGGGAAATGAGGTTCCACAGGAAGCAAAGTTAGGAAAAAATATACTTATTAAACCGCATATATGTGACATCTCAGTTTCAGCCGGCTCGCCGTGTGGCAGGTTCCAGTGTCGTTACACAATGGGTCCCATTGACGACCAGTTGGAGCGGCCACTTCGGGGACAAGGCACTACCCAGTCACAGCGAGCGTGGCAGAAAATGCAGACCTTAACAAAGAAATCTGTAAGGCAAGCAGACGTTTGTCAACCACTTTTTTTTTTAAGCACTTGGCGTTCCTAAAAAATGAAAAGGATTTGATGCTTTTCCCACTATTTTGTGTGTCATTCTTAACGTATTAGGTAGCTCTTACAGCAGCCAGCTTTATGTATCTGTGGTACCCAGGACAACACTGATGATAACGGCAATAATACTTATCACTTAAATGACATTTTACAAATTCAAAGTGTTGTGCAACAAACATTAATTAGCTCTCACAAGAGTCTTGCTGTGAAGTAGGTAAGTGTTGTTATTCCCCGATTACACACGGGAAATCTAAGGCGAAGAGGTAAAGGGTTCAGGGAGCCAGTAGCACTTGGGCAACAATTGAAGCTGGGGAGTTTCTGCTGCCCAGCTTGTTTCAGAGTGCACTGCTTGCATCGTAGTTAGCTAAAAACGTGCTCCTAGCTTCGTAAAAAATAACTTGGAACATAGTTCTACTATCATTGCGCCTTCAGGGGGAGCTCGCAGGGCTGTGTCTCGCAGGGAGTTACAGAAAAGCTACTCATTTGCCCCAGTCATAAACCCCAAAGTTTTACTATAAAATGTATGTTGGTGTTTTTCTACTGTGCCTGTGCCCAGAGGCATGGGAGGCAGAAGAATGCGTAGACAAAGCTGACGTGCTGCTGCAATGAAAGTATACAGAGAGAGATGAACATAGGTCAAAATGGACTTTTTTTGCTATAGATGTTATACCAGAACTTCAGAGAGGTATGCCAGCAGTGCCTGCAGATAGCGTTGGGAAGAAGAGTAAATTGCAGGTATCTTTCCTACCTGGCCTTCTAGATTTTCAAGCAGACGCGTCTGAAGACCTGTTTTGATCACTAAGCATACCCTGATCGCTGCGCGTGTACCAAATGCATTGTTGCAATGCACTGCCACTCGAGAGTCCCTCACCTTCCTAACTTCTTAGCCACGATGACTTTTGGAGAAGAAAGCATGCTAGAGCAATGGTGGTGACCCGCGCGTGCTCCGGAGTACTGCGCCAGCTGTTCCTGTGCTCCGGTGTCAGCTGGGAGCCGGAGAGAGCCTGCACTCCAGTCTGTGCTAGGCTCTCTATCCATTTATATCATGAGTTCCCCACCATGGAAATTTTGCGGTCTGTAATATAATCATGTTTAATAAGCCATTTCTAACTGTCTTTCATTGCTCTTGTATCTCAAAATAGTTTTTATTGATCAGCAGAATGCCCTGATGTAGTATCTCTGAATCTTCTTGGGCACAGTAGATGTGCCTTCTGTCTTTCAGTGACTCTGTAGAGCGGATATTAACAGCTCAAGTTCTGTGTTTTCTGCAGGAAAAAATATATTTCTTAGCAGGATATTTGCACACCTGAAACTCGGGGACAGATAGAGAAACGACGTTGTGATCATGCAGAATTGTACCCTTTCCTAACCTGGCAGAGCAGGGCTGCCACCCTTGCTGTCCTGTGGTCAGCCGCGTGAGCTGCGCGGTGCTGGATTCAAATGTCTTTACAATTAGTAGTGAAAGATGCTGTCTCCAATTGACGAAATGGGAGGAAAAAGTCCCAGGTTTTCGGTACAGCAGGAGGGCTGCTGTGTCTGGTTTGTAGCTGCACCGTACTTCCCAAGCAACGGTACCCACAGAGAGCGCCTCTCCGAAATGCTCTCCTCGTCCAACGCTTGCGTACTTTTCCGTGCCAGGTCTCGGCCACGCACGTGTGGACAGTTGGGTTTGGATGTGCGCCGACAGTTCTACACTGACAACCTGCAAGTCACCCCTTATCCCAAGTCACTTTCCCAAGACACTGGCCATACCTGTACTTAAGACATCGTGGATCAGATGAGCGGAGCTCAACTGACCTGCGCCGCTGTAAATGTCCCTCAGCTCCCCCAGGTTCTGGGCAATTACTCCCTGGGGTTTGTGCAGTGGATGCTGTCAGCTACATTAATTATTATTTTTTTTTAATTTTCCTGTCATTTGCAGGTGGTTTTAAACTTTGATCCCTTGAAAATATATAGTAAATTAATTATCTTTGAATTCCATACTTTCTTCATTTTCCGTCCATTCTCAGTTAACTGTTTCTGCAAACCCAGAAGAAGAAACGCAAAACTTCAGGCAGGTTTCTTGAATATAAGGGCTATTTGAAAGAATTTCAGGGACAAGATAACGGATTAAAGATCTGTGTGTGTATATAAATATGAAAGGTAGGAATTTCCCCACTGGACTAAGATATTTTTAGGGTAAGGTGTATTTTGTTGCGTACCATGGTAGAACATTTGTAGGATACTTCCCACCTCAAGGTCAGTTGCAGACATGTTTGTCTGTATTTGTATCAGTGGCCAAAGGATCATCAGTAAACATTATTAAATTCAAAAAGCAGTGAGGAAGAGTCGCTTGTGTGTATGTGTGTGAAGTCAATAATTGCAACAATTGTTTTGCAGTTATTGGACTGAAAGTATTGTGATTACAGAGGTGCCTGCGCAGTCCACGCTGCTGCTGTTTGATTGAGGAGAAGGGAGGCAGCTCAAGACAAGCAAAATGTCTTTAAAAAGCTAAGCAGAATCTCTGTGCTGAATCTACCTCGGTGACTCCAGATCCTGCAACACACATGACAAATAAAAATCATGTAATGTTTGGAGACCTCTACAACCTCCAATCGTTACTCACAATTTATTTGCTTTTCTTACTGTAAATCAAATCTTTATTGTTTGAATATATTTATGGCATTTAATTTCCTTTTTTTTAGTGGGGCTGTAGGAAAAAAGTGAACAATTTCAGTTCTTTGCCTTCACCTTTCTCAAGATTTTTAGTGTGCGCCGTGGCACATGCAAACATGTGGAGGTGTGTAAAGAAAATAGTTTCATGTAATTCTTAATCTTTCATCCAGCCGGCTTTTGCCTCTTCTTGTCCTTTTTCAGTTAGGTTCAGACATCTTCGTCCTCTTCTCCAAGCCTCTCTTCCCGTCTGTGTCACTAGTATTCTCTTTATTTAAATTTCTGCTGCTTGTTCTCTTTGCCTCCCCCCCTTGTTCTTTCACAGTCCTGTATTCCTGGAGGTGAAGGACTGACACACTAAACCAATGTGCCATTTCATTCCTTGATTTTTATGAATCTCTTAATTTTGTGCTCTGAGTGCAGGTGCTGTTTTCTGATGAGGTGAAGAATTGGTATGGGGAAATATAGTTAGCAGTGATTAATATCCAGTGAAAAATAAAACGGGGGAGAGTTGAAAAATGCAAATAATGAGCGGGATCGCAAAACCAGGGAATGAAGCGGTCCATTGATTTTTAGTGTATCGCCCTTTTGTTTTCAGGAACGCGGGTTTTAAATCCCAATTCAGGTTGCAGGTAAAAGTGGATCTGAGCTCATCCGCGTCCCGTTCGTCCCTGTGTGATGGCCGTGCCACAGGCAGGTGTGCGCGATGATTTGCGTTCACAAGACTTCAGCAACCAGGCTTCAGTTCCCAGCTTCCGTGGGCCCTATGTACCCCTCCCGGTATTTCACCATATTTAAATAAAATCAGTTCCATCCTGCTCTTTTATTAAGCAGAATTCTGGCAACTAAAATAAAGGACGCCCAGCAATAAGAATTACTGACAAGTCAATAGAATGGTTTTTTGCAGTAAACATGAGACAGCCACCATTTCACACGATATTAGTCATTAGTAACATTTCTTTGTACACAACAAAGAAACGTTTGCTTCAAACGCAGAAGCACATGAGATCAGTCCAGCTCCTGAATTTCTTCAGCCATTTCAAAACAGGAACAAACCATTAAAATAGTAAGTGGAGAAAACATAGTGATAAGGACTGTCCCCTCCCCGCCCTGCCCCGCTAGGCACCCCGCTATCTGTGTCATCTCAATTAGAATTTAAACTGAGTTTTGGAGAGGTAGCGTAAGGCTAAAACTTGTCATGAAAAAATAGCGGTGCTTCCAAAGACAAAAAAGCTGCGGATTAACTGCATTGCTTGCTTTTGTCGCGCCGAGAAGTTTTGAAAAATCCCCTTTCTTTGGCTTTCCAATGTCACACTTTAAAATATTCAGGTTGGTTTTGTTGTTCGTTACATAAAAAATTAATGATCTTGAAAGTATTACCATGTTTATTTTAAAGAAACTCTTTTCTACATTTTAATTAAAAGTTATAATTCACCATCTTTTGGCCAAGTTATCTTAAATCTTAATCTTATTGGTAATGGGTATTGGGCCAGATTCAGGGAGAAATACAATCCTTACTTAATGCAAACAGTAAAAATATCAGCATTTCCAGAGATATGGTTCAGTTCAATTCATGTGCTGTGCTAACTCTGCCTTTTAATTAGAAATATTCTCCTACTTATGCAAGAATACTGGGGGAAAAAAGGGCATTGTCTTCCTCATTATGTATTCCACGCGAATCACAAATGGACAAAACCAGGCATAATATGATGACTGTTTTGTTATTAAAGCACTTTAATAAGGTTAATGCGTCCATATGAATAGTTTTCAAAATAAGTTTCTGTAGTTTTGGAGGTATGCTCCCGTCTAGTGTAGTAATAAAGAATTTCCCTGTGGGGAAATAGTCAACCTTTTAATTTTGGCATGCAGAGTTCTCCTTTATTTTCCATTTATAAAAAGCCAGCCAAATGTACGGTTCAAGATGCTTCATAAAAGTAATTCTTACGTTCTGGTGAAAAGCTGTCTTATTGTGCTGTATCTGAGGAAAAACTGAAAAAATACCGACTTTATATGCAAAACAAGGAGTGAAAAGTAAAAATAAAATATAGACCGTAAAGGACAATTTATTCTTTGTTAAAATGTAGACCCGAGCAATTTTTTTTTTCCTGCGATGACTTTTCATAAAGGATCTGAAGCTGCGCTGCAAGTCCTAAGGTATCTAGAAGAAAAGAAAGGAAATCTTCCTGACTGCATGCAAAACTGCAGCAAGTAGGACCTTATCTATATGCATTACTTTGATTTCAAATTATTTTTAGCATGGCTTTTATTGTACTCATTGTTACATACATAAATCTTTAAAGTAATACGTTTTGTAAGAAATGGTCATAAAAATTTACAGCCAGTAACTTTTCCCCTGTCCCTTACAATGATATTCTACTAAAACCATTAAATGGTTCTCATTAATGCCCTTTAAATGATTGTGTAATGACCCACAATCGCTTGTAAGTGAACAACCATTAAAGAATTACCAGTTCTTAGCATGCTTTTAAGTACAGTTTAAATACATGGGAGGTAACGTGTAATATATTAGAAAAAGTATTAAATTTGAAATGGTAAAAACACGCTTGCTGCAAAAGGAGGAGTAGGTGGGAAGCCTCCCCCGCGCTGACCGTGGCCCTCGGAGAACGCAGATAATAACAGCCCTTCTTCTCGCACCTAGCGCTTTTTGCAGAAACACAGCTGTATTTATTTGTTTTCTAGAATCACTTGGGTTTATGAGCCCGATATTGAAATGGTCTGTAAGGAGTAGAATGACAACAAAAGGACGATTTCCATACAAACACGCTGAAATCAAAATCCTGTCTGATCCTCCCGATGGCTGTTATGGGGAAGGGTGACCCACCTGGTACTTTCAAAGGGCAGCTTTGCTCTAAGCCCAGAGACAAAAATAGAAGTCGTCATTTCAGTGTTTTTGAAATATGAGGAAGGGACATCCACATACACAGCTGACCTTGAAAAATCAATGTTCATATCTGGATGCGAAGAAATGTGAGTGATTGAAAAGACATTTTTAATAAAGAGCATTAATTTAATGGGGAGTCACAGGCGATTTGCAAGCTCTTGCCATCGCAATTCCAGTTTGACCCGTTGCCGGGATCCTGGCTGTGGCGCTTCGCAGCACCGGGACGAGGAGATGCAGCGGCAGCTCTGGGGGTTGAAAGGGGCATTTTGTAAATGTGCCGCTCTCTAATCGCAGCGCGTACCCAAAGCTAAATTGCCTTTCGCATTTTGTAAATGGCCATTTAGGCTTATAAGCATGTCGGAAGTCCACAGCCAATGTATGTACTCATTTCAAGGTCTGGCCTTGCTGGTTGGAGGTATTTGGCGGTATTTGGCGGTATTTGGCGGTATTTGGCGGTATTTGGCAATCTTTCCTGCTGAACTGCGGTTCTTGTACTGCAGAGGTAGGACACATGGAAAGCCACCTAATGATACCGGTACATCTTCTCCTTGCTAATTTGATTCTATTGTGCCTGCAGTAACGATACTCTCTGTTCAGCTGTGCAACCTTAAAATTGTATGCAAGGAAAATGAGTTTCTGCTTCTCCAAAGCAAGATTATTAGGCAGTGAAACCCTCATTACCCGATGTTTCGGTAGTTTTAGGTCCTTTGTAAACCAGCCGTTGTCTGAAATGCTCTGTACAGGTAGCTTTTGTAACCCGAGTGCTTTGCTTCTGGGCAGATGGGCAAATTTTACTGGAATCATCAAGCCTTCAGGGTTGCGATGAAGAATCATACAACACTGAAAAGTAAGCATTTCTTTTTTTCTTTTTTCTTTTTTTTTTTTTTAGCTGAAAGTTAAATCTTTTGACTTTGTTGTTGTTAGCAGCCTGTCTAGCCTTGTCATTGGCTTCAAGTGCAATTAATTTAATTCCAGATCGCTTGGCCCAACAGGGATTTGAATCTAGAGCTCCAACGTCCTGGTGTCCAAACCACCGGGATACGGGGGTTCTTTTTCAAGTAGTGCTCTCTTTCTCTTTCAGTCCTTGAGAGAAATTCACTGCAACCAGTGTGTGAAATATTTCAGTTCCGTGAAATTTCATCTAATCAAAATGTTCTAGCTGGTTATGCCCACTGCTGAGAGTATCTGACCACTAGTTTCCAAGGCAGCAGGCAGCCTAAGATCACATTAGACTTCACAGAATGCTTGGATACACACATTTCGGTAGCAGCAACAAATGCTTTCTGTCATGTTATGTTTGCTAAGAACTGGATCCCTTCTCCTCCTTACCGCTGTAATCTACATATTTGTCATCTCCTCCTGTGCATAACTGTACCAGGTAGGGTTGCCATACCAGAAAGATAGAAAATAAAATGGATGCTGCCTTAACGTATGAGACCAATAGAGTTTCTTAATGTTGGCTTTATGCTTACTTTTTTGTATATTTTTTTCTTAACTTTCCAAACTGAATTACACTCACTGGTCCTTATCTGCATCCTCATCCTAACAGATTGCAATCCAGGTAGAGTGCAGCCATATATTTAACCCATCTGTCAGCACAGCTGACTTGGATATTTTTAGAACATCAATCACCATGGTAGCTAGGTCTAACATCTTATCTGTGCATCCTGCACCAGAGCAGCTAGTCGGTATATGACCGAATAGGTCCCGGGGAAGGTACTGAGATGAAGGTAGCTCAAGAAGTTTTCAGAGAAAAAATTCTCTGCAGCAAACTTCCCGTCAGAGCCCAGGCTGGACCACAAAACAGGCTTGCATGAGGAACGTGCCAGTAAACCTTAAATTCATATGCTTGCATGGGCAAGGATAGAGGGGTCGGGAAAGATGTCCAGGCTCTCCAGCCTTGGGAAATGAGCGACGTTACCTGTTACTCCTGAGGGCTCCCAGCATGGGAAGGGAATTTTTCAAACAGCCGTGAGAGGTTAAAGTATGCTTGAAATATACCATGGGGAAGAAGGTACGTGGAGGGTGGTGTGAGAGACAATCGGACGCTGTTCCTTCTGAACGAGGAGAAGGGCGCGCTGGTGGGGAAGGGCTAGAGAAGAACGTGCGTTACCAGGAGGCTGACAATACTGCAAAATGGCATGTCACCTCAGGCTTCCTGTCAAAATCCTTCCCCGGGCAAGTGACACACACCAGTGCAGGAACACAAAGTGATGAGCGTACGGTGAAGCCGTTCTCATGGAGTGGCTTTTCTGGGCGCTTTGCAGCAGGGGAAATCACAACGGCGCTGGGCAATGGAGACAGTCACATCCCAGCCAAGGCAGGGAGAGGGAGTTCTCGGGCTTTTGGCTGGGGGCACTCCGTGTTTGCCCTCCCACCCTTTCTTAAGTAAGGAATTAATCAGGAGTGCTGCGTGGATGGCTTCGTCTTGAAGTATATCCATTGCTCACTGTTACGTACACAGGGCTACAAAACCAGAGAGTCAGCTTTGGTCCTGTGTTGCAGAGGTATTCGAATGCCTATATATAACCATCCTGGAGGGGGTTCCTGGAGGAATTAAATATATTAGGCATAAGTACATATATGCATATGCAAAACCTGCCTTGCTAAGGTGCATGATGCTTTTGTAAATCTAGCACTTATGCCTAAATAGCGTGACGCGTTTCTGGGCAGAGGTATTTGAGCTCGTTCCGAGCGACCTAAGCTCGCTAGCAGCACCAGGGATTGGGCTCTGCGGTGCCGGGCTGAGGTGCTGTCACCGGACGGTCCTGGGCACTCGGGGAAGCTTCTTCAGAGCCGGCGCTCAAATCGCTCTGCCTGGGACTGTGGAGATGCGCCACCGTGGCCATCTGAAAGTAATGGCACTTGGTGTTTCTGATGCAACCTGTTATTCGTCTTGCAAAGAAGAAACGGGAAGGTTTATAAAAAAACAAAAAAAAAAACAAAAAAAAAAAACAACTTTGCTTTTAGTCTGGATATCTGGATTTGGTGGGAATACTGATACTTTAAAATATATATATATATTTTATTAGACCACAGTGAATTGGTACCCAAAGGAAGAAAATTTTATTTGTTTAAGTGTGTCTGTGATGAACGCAGTTCTAGTATTTCAGAAGTCTATGTACTGCATACTGAAAATAGGCTTTTTGCCAAATGGGAATTGAAACACATATACGTATTACACTATTTGCCTTAGAAGAAATTAATTTTCAGCCAGAAGCAGATAGGATTATTTAATATTTATCTTTAGCTGCAGGAAGATGAATCTATTATTTCATACGTTTGTTATTTTTATATGTGGCGTTCATGCAGATTTTCCGATAGGAGGTGCTGATGCACTCCTGCCTGTGCTGCATCAAGGTGAAGGAGTCTCCAGCTGCTAAACCCTCGTGACAAAGCCCAGCACGCTTCTCCTGAGCACACGGAAAGCTATGGTCCCTGGTGGTGAGCACCAGCTGTACAAGTTTATCACAAGCGCGTGTGTCCGAGAAGCGGAGGGAGAATTGGGAGGTGATTCTTTTCCCCAGTTGCTTTCAAAGTTAATAATATTGGGAAGTTTAAAACATCTACGGCATTAAAATTAAGCAAAGAAAATGGAACAACCTTGTATGTCAAAGTTGACTGATTTAGGGCCGGTGAGAGAACGGACTGGAGTGTATAAAGTTACAGTATCGCAAAGTACCACGTAGTTGGGGACTGTTAAATGTCAATGGAGCATTACCCTGCGCTGTCAGCAAACTCTGGTATGGCCACAGTGAGAGATGCTAAAATGCCATTTCATGGACCACATTATATGCTGCTTACAATGGATATTTCCTCCATGGTTTATTACATTTTTGATAAATTGTAACTTCCCGGACAAAAATTTGGTTAGCCTATCTCTAGTGTCATTTAAATATCTTTAAAGGACTGATTTTGCCCCAAAGAATCGTTTAGCGGCAGCCTGTAGCCATGTGGTACTAATTTAAATTACTGTAGCAATGGCAAGTCTCCTTCCTGAAATTAATAAATGCAATTTATAAGGAATGTTAAGTAACAACTAACAATTTAATGCTTTGTGAATTTCAGCCAAACTGATTAAATAATTAAAGCAAACTTGTAGAGTTAGGGAAGAAGCTTCATCAAAGGAAGGGAGCAACACTTTGGAAATCATATACGTTTGTTCAGACGCACAGCGTGGATAAAACTCACGCGAGCGGTTTAGCTGTGCTGACAAGAGAATTCCAGAGTTAATCCTAAACCTGCCTTGTCCCACTAACAAAAAAGATGTTTTGAAGGAGGTGAGGTTATTTAAACCGTAGTGCCAGGATAAAAACCCTTCACAGAGCAGTTGATGGTACCAGCAGGGCAATGCTGTCGAAAGGGCGGGTTCGGCAATTCCTTGGCTTGGCCAGCGCCCTCGTGAGGAATTTATGCAGTGGATAAATTCTGAATTTCCAAGAGGAAAACGCACGGGAGGCTTGAATCTATCAGGGTGATGCTTGCCCAGAGAGGAGGAGGTGTGGTGGTTGGAATCTGGCCTGAGCTGGCCGTGCACAGCTCGATGGGGCGGTGGCGGAGCCCCCCACTGCTCTCAGTTCATTCTCTGTTCTCAAGAACATGTGATTTGGAAGACAATTTTCTTTCTTTCTTTTTTTTTTTTTTTTTTTTTTAAACCGCGAGGATTAACTTCATCATCCAGCTTTTGTATGTTCATCCAGCAGAAGAGCTTTAAGTTTTTTCCCTGGGTTGCAGGGAGAGCCCCGGTTTGCCTGCCTCCATTCTCCACCCAGGCCTTTCCATACAGCATGAACAGCAGCGTGACTGAAGTTCTAAAGAATAATGTGGGGTTATATTTTTTTTTTGGAGATTTTGCAGATCCTCTGTTCAGGAAGTTGCAGAAAACTATATTCTATTATGAATATTACCTTCATTTCCTGCTGGATTCCATGGGGCTGAGTCCTGTGCGCTGGGGAATTCTGTCGTTCAGTTGTCTGAGCCGGAGCCTGAAAGTTAGCCCGAGTCGCCGCTGTTTTTCCAAAGCCAGGAATCAGTTTCCTGGTAGACTGTGCCTGCTCCAAGGCAAGTTGCAACAGGGAATGGCTTCCCCAATTTGCCATGTGTATTCCTGATGACTGGGATGCAAAACCCGATAGCTGAGCTACAAAGCTGGCCGCTGCCTTTGCCTTTCGGTGCGTTCATTTGGGCGCGTGGAGTCGGGTAAGAAGTGCCACTCTGCCAGGGTTACGTTAGGACCAGTAACGTGCACCACGTTTTAATGTGCTCAACGTACATGGGCCGTGCTTTGCGTGCCACGTTGAGAAAGTAATAAAGAAAGTGAGAAGGAAAAGCAGAAAACCTGTGAGTCAGAGGCTTGTTGCATCGGATTTTTTACTACCAGACCCGTTTTTCAGTCCTACAAATGGAATATAAGGAGAGTCAGAAATACCAATGGGGGGAAAAAAAAATATCAAATATATAAGGTTGCAGGATTTAATAATAGAAATCTTCAGCATGACTCGCAGGGCCACATGGTGTGTGCTGTTACCCGCTCAAAATAAAACTCATAATCACGGCTCTGGTAATGCTTTGAAATACACCGTTCTCTGACAATTTACGCATTTTGCTATTACTGAGATGTTTAAAGGTTTTTAAAACCAAATAGAACTGTACATTGAATTCAGATATCTTTCAAAAAAACCTTTCCTGCAATTAAATGATTTGCTATGTGACTTTCATAGACCGATACGATGTTATCAATAGAGAGGGGGGGCATTTTATGCTACAGACTTAAAAAACCCAAAACCCAGAAGCTGTTCAGTTCATGGTAAAACTGAGTGGCCAAAATATAAGAATCATCAAATATTGGATACTTACATAAATACTTGTCGAATATTGGCTTTTTCATATTTATGCCTTAAAGAAATTTTACTGGAAGTTCATGATGTTCATTAAAAATAAAGAAATTCAGGTAAAATTTTTACAAAATGGCAAATCCATACACGATCACTTGTCCTAAATTAAATATTGAGAGATGAGGGTGGGATGAGTACATTTTTGCTGATTTTTGCAGGTGTTTCAAGAGAGGGTATGTAGGGTCTCTGATGGTCTCTGATTTTTAACTCTTCAGCATAACAGACTGAGGGAGGAACGGAAGTCTTCTTACAGGATGCTGCTACTTGTCTCTAAGGCTGACTGATTCCCGTCTTTGATTCCACAGCTATTTGGCTATTTCAAACTTGAAATAATCTTCCCATCGCCGTATAACTGACACTGATCAGGGCCTTAAAAACAGTTGAGTTGCTGCTTGATGTTGTCATTTGCGTGAAACGTAAACCCTGAGAGAGAAGTGTTACTTGAACGCACTTTTTGAGGAAGGGGAGAGGTTCTTTCTAAATAGGATAATGGAAAAATCCTTAAAAAACCCAAGGAAAATAAAAAGAAGGTGAGGAAAACATCGAGTTCTGTAGCCAATAAGTAATAGTATAGACTCTTCCAAGTTTCAGCGCTTCACGGCATTGATGTGTGCCTTGGAAAAATATTCTTGCAGTGGCTGCGGGAGGTGGCCGAAGGAGCTCCCGCACGTGGGGATGCTCCCTGCTGTCCGAGGAGTCTGTCTTCGCTTTCTGCTCAGCGTCGGGTATGCTGCTCAAATCCAACGGCATTCCCAGCCAGATTGCAGCTCATTAGCTCTACCTCCCCGGATACTGAAGTTTGCAGTGAGCTGGTAATAAATCTGACCTTAAAAGCACCATGATTTATGTTTTTCTGAGCCTACCTCAGGATGTGTTTTCCAGGAAGCTCTGGATTGTCATGGCACAGGCATCCCACGTTGGGCTCTAGAATCAAAGGAAGGGCTGAGCTAAATAAGATAAAATCCTAAATTAAACACTGGTTATAAGGAATTAGCATGCCCCCCAACGTGTACTTCCCTCTGAAAACAACTTCAGGTCCGCATTATAGTCTGCTTACTGCTTCTCTGCGTGATGGACCTCATTGTTCCTCCCTCTGCATCCATCCTGTGATGAGTACAGGCACCTCATCTCCCTGTGCCATCCAATATTGAGAAGGCATTTGTAAAAGATGTGTTCCAAGTCATTTGACCACAGGGGATATGGGAGATTAAGGGAGAACTTGGGGAATACTTGTTTTCAATACCGTTGTGAGTGTGCTGTTGCTAAATGGCTGAGTTGTGTCCTGACACGGCTTTGTTTCCGTATGAAATGCTATCGGTGGCAAAGGTAATACGTGCTGATTTGATAACTATCACTAATGAGGCTTCATTCCTGTATTTATTAAAGTTTGTGATAAAACAGTGCACAGTAAGTTTCACGGTCGGGATGCCTGTGGACAAAGTGTTCCACAAGCGCTGGTGCGCAGAGATCGGGCAGATTACAACAATGTTAACTGTGGGGTTTTTTATTTATTTGGGAAATCTTGAAGTCACGATTTCCTGTCGTGTTCCCTGACCCAATGCTCAGACTTTTTTACAGGGTGATGAAATACAGTTTTGCTTTCACTCGCCATTCCTCTAGCCACTTGCAATCTGTTAATTCCTTTAAAAAGTTGTGTTTTCTCTGCCCGCTTTTCAGTTTGCCCAGTGCTTCGGGCAAAGGGACCAGGAGGGTGTGAGGGGGAAGCACGGAGACAGTCTTGGCTGGGCGGGGAACGGGCAACAGAATTGGTTCCTAAGGTTTCATCGAATATACTTTAAAAATAAATAGATATCTACAGTAACCGCTCCTGCCGCTTTCCCCCCAAACCCTGAAGGGCTCGAAGCGCACCTTTGTGCGGCCGCGAGGAGCCTGTGAGCCTGGCCGGGCCCGTGCTGGGTGCGGCGGGGACCTGCGTCCACTGGACCGTGCTTTTCCCACGCGGGGAAGAAGGGAGGCTGGCCGGATGCCTCCGGGGCACAGCCCAGGCTCCTCCGTTCCTCGGGGTTTACCTCGTGCAGCCAAACGGTCGCGAGAGGCGCTTCGTAGTGGTTCCGCGGTACAGCTTGATTCATTGCAATTAGCGAAGGATGCCCGTAATAAAATGTAACCGGTGGTATCCCTTTGTTATACTGAAATCAGTTGTTTGGTGGTGGGGTTTTTTTCCCCGTGGAAAATTTCAACTTTTGCGTTTTGCAAACTGTCACCCTCTGCACGCGTTGGCGTTTGAGTTACGGCCTTGTAAGCAGGAAAATGCCTCTATTTTGCCAAGTATGTGTTAAATTAGTGTATGAATGTAGAGACTTTGTTACTTAATTGATCCGCAGGACTGTCAGATGCTGCGTGAATGCTTAAAGTGTAGGTAGGGATGAGGGATTTTTTTATTTTTTTTCAAGATACTAGAGGCAAAATGAAGATGCCTAAAAAGCAGCGGTGTCCGGTGGCTTGGCAGGGACATCCTGACCGTCCTCACCAGGCCCAGGCCCAAATTCCTGGGGGTTGCTCCTCATATTGTAAAGCAGAAAGGCTTGTTTTGCCTAAGCTGAACTAAGGTCTGGCAAAGTGGGTTTAGCGCTCTCTAGTTTCATATTTAACTTATAAACCTTACTCTATTTAACTATTAGTCATCATTTTGGTATTTTTCCTCCTCAGTGACACAGCTTCCCACATGGGTGTGATGGAACGAATATGTGCTGGGGTTTCTCTTGCTTGATGTTTTGGTGGCTCTGTGGGCAGTTCATCCAATACCTAGAAAGCGCGTGGAAATTTTGAGACACTTGATTTTTAGCATGGCGGCCTGGCTGTGGAGAGCTCAACCTGGGCTGAGAAAGGCAAAGCCGGTGTTGCAAAAAGTGCATATTATAGTATAAAATTTACTGCAAAGGGGAGCGATATGAATAGAAAACACATACAGTAGCTTGCCGCATGCTAGCAGGTCTTTTCTGGGCTCCTAAATGTTAACTGGGTAGTAATGTAAGTTATTACACTCATTAAATTAGGCCACAAACAAGTCAACAATGATTCAGCAAAATGGTTTTGTTTGTATAGTGCAAGGAAGTCTGATAGATACCCAGTCAAACATTTATGGCTAAATGGATGAAGATTTTAACATTACAGCCTAATAAAAACCCCATACTGTGTGATTAAATAAGAGGGAAAGCAGTAAAAAAGAGAAAGCATAATGACGGTAACATGTAGGTCAGTTACAATTTAATTGTCATTGCACTTCATTGCTAACATATCAATTCTCTGCTGCTTAGCTGAGCAGAAAACAACAACTTAACATGTAGAGCGGGCCCGTGCCTCCTCGGCAAACCCCCGCTTCCATCACCTGCTCTCCACGACTTCCGCAGCGGCCGCCCGAAGTCCTCCCGCTTTAATGGGATCGTCTTCTGGAAGCTCCCGCTGGTGGTGTCCTCCCTGCGCTGGATGCATGGCTGATCAGTAAATTCACTTCACACCCTACATAGATGCTAAAATTAGGTTGTTTGCATTGCAGCTCTCAGTGCTCCCGCAACAAGGAACACCTGCTTGCAGATTTATGTTGTTCTATTTAATGGTTTAAAATAAAGATAGCTTTACAGTGGCAATACCCTGATGTACTATATTGGAAGAGCACAATGGCTGATCATTTTTCTTACTTACCCGATTTATACTATATCTCCTTGCCATATAAGCTATAGCTTCATTAACATTAATTGCAGCGTTAGAAACTCCGTGGAAGTATTTACTCCTGCCAACTTTTTCCACTATTTTGTATTTGGTGGTACTAAGGAAGGCTCCGGGGTGGGGGGGGGGGGTGGAATCTGTATATTTTTGTGGGGTTCGGGGGGTTTTTTTGGTTTGTTTTTTGGTTTGATCTGGATAATTCAGAGAGATCTCAAAGGGACACTGGCTTTGTCACCTTTTTAAAATGTTAGCTCCAAGGAATTGTCTGTCTAGCTCACTTATGCTGGTCTATAGTAAAGACTTCACAGAGTGCATAACCAAACTGTCATCCAGGTGCCTACGGTGACGCTCTTTATCCAGCTCTGCGCTGCTGGTTTTTATGCAGAGCAGAACACAATTCCTATTTGGATGGCGGGGGGGGGGAGACCAAAATAAAAAGTGGGGGGAGCAGCCTGGCAACATCCAGAGAGGCTGGAAAAAGTACCTGTTCCTGCAGGACTGTCGCAGAGATAATGCATTCAAAAGCATCCGGTCCAAATACCGGGAATATCGTTGCCTCTCCTTCTTCCTCTCGAGGTTAAGGGGGAGCTTTGTGATAAACACGGACGGGCTGATCCAGCAGAGCTGGCCGGTGCTTCTGGGGCAATGTAAAAGCTAGCCAGGAATGGTGGCTTTGCGTTAGAATGAGGGAATTTGGTGCATGTCGGAGGCGGTGCAAGGAAATGGAAATGTCTCCAAACAAGAAATGTAATTAACTTTTTGCTGTTGCTGGCCTGTGCGCTCAGGTGTTAAACTGTGTACCTGTGTCCTGATTCTCCACATGTGCACGGCGGTTTCGTGTTCGGTGCGGGCTGACCCTTCCTCGGGGACGGGTATCGCTGAGCGCACCCCGCTCAGGGCGATGTTACCCAGCCCCCTGGTCGCCTTGTAGCTACCACAGCGTGGGCTCATCCCCACAAATCTTCAACATCTATCCCCTTCTCCGGGAAACAGCAGCTGAAAAACTGGGAACTGAAACCTAAGGGCACATTAACTTGATGCCAGCGTAGGGGATGTGTACACTTCTGCACTGTAACGGCTAATGAGGTTGAAAAATCATTTTCCCTTCTGTTGTTTCATGTACTAAACTTCAGCAGCTCAATATGGTTCATGTAATTGTGGGTCTTGTAGGGTGTGATGGCTTCCATCAAGTTTCAGACCCACCAGCCTCCCAGCCAGAAGATCACACGCTTCTATTTTTGTTTTATTTTACGTATTTTGAGAAAAATCAGATGAATCGTTGCTAGCCTTTCTTGCTCTGAAGGAACAGGGAACCCATCTCTGTGGATGATGCCAGGCCCAAATGCTAAGATGGAGAACGAAAGAGTGGAGAACGCTTGCTGCACCATATGTCCCTGCTGCTTAATGAGGACCAGGGAGCGATGAGCTCCTCGTGTTCCCCCAGGGTGAAACCAGCAGGAAGGGGCTTTTCCAGACCTGTTGACACTTGTGTGCGTGCCTTGCCCAAGAAACTGTCGTAAGGCTCCTCTTGGCCTTTCTCGCTTGTCCGTACTGGCGAGTTCCTTGAGTGTCGTCTGATCCTCATGGTTGAGCTGTGGAACTGAACGGGACGTGGAAATGGCACTCCTGGCCTTAGCTGCTGACATCAAAACGTTAGCTTGGCTGGTAGCACTAAGAAAGGCCGAGAGAGCTGGGGCTTCGGTGTCGATACCAGGTGACTGTTGTGTCACATAGTACAGTTTGTGAAATAGTGACGTCTGTGTTTCTGTTTTGCCAGATCAGCTAGCTGTGCTCTGATTGCAGGTTGGGCATAGTCTAACTATGAATGAATTAATGTAATTTAGGATTTGGTGATTTATCGTCTTTGTAAGTTTTTCTGCTATCAACAGCAGTCAGCTTCAAATGTAGGAACTGACTATGTCTGGCTCCGTATATAGTGGGTCCATGTAGTACAGGATGGTTGTACACAGTTTTGGTACGATCGTAATGGTAATATACGTCCAGATTCAGGTACAAGAAATCATAAACAAACACAGGTATCCGCATCTGAAAATGAAACGTTGTCTGTTTTCTCAGAAAACGTACTTTTCTGTTTTTTAAAACAAACTAAAAGCCAAGCAGGCTTTTCCTGAAGAAAACCTCCCGTGTATCACTGAGTTGCAGGAGCAGAGAGTGCCGAAACACGAACTGTGCCGTTGCTGCAGAGATGTCGCCATGGTTTTCTTTTGCTGGTGCCCAAACTATCGTATCTGTTTTAACCTATCTAGAAATATTACCTGAATAAGTATTTGAATTTTCAAAGCGAAAGGAGAACAAGAATGTAGATGTGATGCTTATTCCAAAATTCCCGAGTCGGCGGCGATCCTTCCAGGAAGGTGTTGAATGGGTGGACCTCCCAGGGGGCCATGCCGGAATGGGGTCCTCAGGGCAAGCCTCTCGCTGGGCCCTTTCCAAATCTCTTACGAGCTGCTGGTGGGAGCAGGTGCAACCAGACGATTCTTTGTTGAACTTCTAAACTACTGATTTCTTTGGGCAGTGCTTTGGCAGACGCAGGTTTCTGCAGGATGGGAAACTGTGCATCAAACCCACCTCGCTCAAGTACCTCTTATCGTTGTGGTCCCTGGCTGCTCGGGAGCCCCGGGACTGATTCCTCTGGACATGTCGTCGTCCCCCAGAGAGGATTACGGTCCCTTTGCAGTAGCCTTTAAGAGCAGGATCAGCTTTCAGAGGTAATAGGCCTCTCCCTGTGAAATAATTTAATAGCAAGTGCACTCCTCTGTGCACCTGAGAGCTCCGGGAGGTTTTCTGCCTTCCAGCAGCAGAGCGTCTCCTATAGCTCCCCGTGGTGCAATACATCTGCACAACCCACACCCTCGCGCAGCATGGCCGGCACCTAATAGGCACCGTTGAGCCCCGTTGCGAGAGCATGTATTAGTGGCTTTAGAGTAAACCGCTTGCAAAAATCAGCCTAGATAAAATACCCAGATGTTTATGGCCAAAAGGTGCATTGGGAGCCAGTGAGGCAGCAAAGGCCTATTTGGAGTACGCGTTTCAAGGCTTAACAAGATTAACGGCTGTATGTACGGGCCTGTAAGGGCCCAATTGAACAGTGCTCTTTCCATGCCTGGCTTTTTGGCTACTGAAAAGGTAAGTTTTGATTTCTTCTCGGTGGCGCAAAACAAGCGCGGTTTGGTCTCCACTTGTCAGATGCGATCGGAAGCATGGCATAAGGGAATAATTGTTGGAAGAAAGGTGGATTTGGTTCCTTTTCTGGAACACAACGAGACTGTTCCACAAATAAGCACTTTTAGATTTATCTAATTTTCTCTGGTTTCTTAACACTGTTATCCTAGCGATGCAACACAGGCACGCTGCCCGGTTGTACAGTGACTACAGTTACGGACGAAAAGAAAATCCAGCAACAACCAAAGAACTTCCACAATTTTTTCCCTGAGCTTTTGATGTTGCGGTGCCGCTTGGGCTGTGCAGGAGCAGGAGGAATGAGGCTGTAGCTCGGTAAAAATCAGGCGGAGATCGAGGACAGCAGCTTTGGGGGCCAGCCAAGGGCACCTTCTGGGGAAATAAAGGCTCGCTCACACTGGGTCCATCCGAATGGTTGGGTTTTCCTGGGTACCTGACTTCAATTTGTGAATCAAAATACTTTTTTTTTTTTTTTTTTTTCCCCCCCCGAGTAGCTGGCAGTATTTTTTTGCACTTTGTAACTTTATCTCCTGCTCAGTTAAGGAATTGCCATAAACATCTTTATATCCAGCAGCACAGAACGCCAGGTCTGTGGAATACTGTGTATTCCCCAAGGCTTGGCCGTTTTATTTGTGTTTTCCTTGTAGGCTCTTGTGCTTTTTTGGGGTTGAGAGATGGGTCCTGCGTTTACCACCCGGTCGGCAAGTAGGGCCTGTGCTTCTTTAACGGCTGTGGCTGGTGCTATTCTGTATCTTGTGACATAATTTTAGGTGGCTTATTAGAGTTGTGATTGATGACAGCCGAAGGAGGATATACAGCTACTCACTGACATTCATGCTTGCCTTTTAAATATCATACTCTATAGCTTCAGATCCCCATTTTACACTCAAGTGCTTCGAGCCTCACGTTAGCGCATCTCTTCCTCTTCCAAATTAACGTATTCCTTTAAATGCACTAGTGTTTCAGCCGTGAGTTTTTAAACAAATTCTGTGTTATTTGCCCTTTTTCTTTTCTCTTCTCACATTGCTTACTTCAGTCAAACGTTATCAGCCCTCTCCACTGAAACTAAATTGTAAATATTCCCCTTGCCATTATGTTGGACCCTGGCTATTTCTTTTTTCTTTTTTTTTTTTTTTTCCCCCTTCTCCTTATTAAATTATGTTTACCTGAATACATCAGGTTCATTTCACCTAGGCAGGATGTCCCATTAAGCATGACAAGTGGAAGGTTGTGAGATTAATGCCCTTCTTGAGCCTGAATTAGCGTGTCAGCATCTTTTCAGACCTGGGACCAGAGAACACAGGAAGCGTGCCATAATGGACCTTAGCCTTTAACTGAACTGCTCTAATATTATTCCTATAACAAGACTACTTTTAAAGAGGCTCATTATTGGCTTCATTAGATATGTTACTTGCATCAGTGGCTGTAGTTACTCGTATAATATGGAAGAGGTTAACATAGCGTATTTTTTATGTATTATATGGCATATAGCTTGAAGTAGCCAAAAGGTTTATGGCGATGTAATTGGTAGTTAGTGTGAAATTTGTAAGACAAATAGACAATACCTAGGGTAACCCCTATAATCCTCTCCTTTCAGTTTTTTACAGCCACCAAAGGGCCTCATTAAAACAGCAGTCAGCACCTTGGTGAAAAGATACAGTGCTTATAGTGCCCAAATGTGACAGAAAATCTGCATTTTGTAAATCTGACACCTTTGATAGATTATACAGTGTGAAGCCATTGCTTCTAAGCATTATGATAACGCTTAAGGTTCTCTTCTGAATCCAACCGTGCTATATTCACTGGATATAACAATGTGAAAAAGAGCTGGTTGAATAAAATAAAGCACGTGAGATGGAGAGGAGCCTTTTTTCCTTTGATACAAAGCTCATCTCGTGCGATGGGACTAACAGCCATGGTTGATATTCCTGGCTCTGCTTCTACTGAGGGATATGGGCGTATAAATATTGGCAAAATAACTGTTTAATATACAGATGCAAAAGAAACTCTGCCTACATTAAGCAGTGTATGTGGCCGCTGTAAGGAAAGACTGTGTAGAGCAGCGATGGTATTAAGATTTCTTTTTTTTTTCTCTTTTGGAGGCTAAATTCTGCTCTCGCTTAAACTTGTGTAAACCCGAGTGGATTCCATCGCCCCGAGTGAATCCCGTTGTCACTCGGAGTCCTGCAAATCTGGTGTAATGCACTGGCTTACGCGGAATTACATGGACAGGCGTAGCGAAAACGAGCATCTGACCCAAGGAGTCTGTTATTCTTCCAGCGTATTTATAACAACAGTGAAACAAAAAGGAACCGCGTAAGGTAGGCTCTGACCACTGCGGTGGCTGCATGAAGGCTCAGTTCTTGACAAGTGGGCCGTAAGCTGTAGTTAGATGTTGTAGTCACTCAAAAACATACTTGGTAGAGCGACCTATTTGAAACGGCAAACGTGAGTCGCTGTGGTTGATTAGTTACAACTATTTGCTCTAATCGCAAGAGGCAAGCTCAAACGGCCAGAGGTCCAAAGGAGTAATTATTGTTTTCCCCTCCGTTTAAGAGATGGGCTCAAGTGTTTGGAGCTGCAAAAACGTCAGTAACTTGCCAAAAAGAAAATGAAAGCTATCACTTAGCTCTCATTGCCACCTTTGCAGCAGAGGAAGTTCTTCTGGATGTTTTGCTCAGGGGGATGGAATGTAGGTTATGATGTTTACTCGGGCTCCAAACGTGACAGCTGTTTACCTCGTCGTCTGGTAATTGAGAGATTTCCTTTTAAATTAGAGCTGCTGTAGACAAAGAGTGGAGTAGAAGTTACGTTTAGTTCCCTGGCAAAAATATAGCGCTGATAATTCTGAACGAGGTGTTTCCAGCTTGGTTCTTTGATCGTTTCAAAAAACGTTCGGCTGCGTGCGGCTCAAACAGGAATGCAGACAAACAAGGGGGAGGGGCTCCAGATGTGAAGCCCTTCTATTCCCTTTGGCATCGGGATTTGTTCCTGCCTGTGGTAAATCTCCTGTCTGGAGGTGCAGAATCGGTCCCTGAGGGTGCCCAGGGCTCAGTAACGCTGCTGAAGTGCTCAGGGCTTCACGGACGTTTAATTTCGATCTCTCTTGAAAAACAAAAAGAACTATTCAAGAAGCGAACCTGAAAAGAATTTCTGAGCAAGAATTTTCCCAACTTGGAATTTAAGTTTTTTTGGGGTTTGTGTTTGTGTGGTGGTTTGGGTTTTTTTTATTTATTTTTGAAGTGCAAGTCATAGATGCTTTGGAATCCAGGAGCAAAATAGGAAATCACTGACGTTGCACTGGGGGTGAATTTGCGGCCATAATTGCTCTTTTGTGTAACGTGGGACACCGCAGCCTTTCCTCATGGAGACCTAGAATTTTAAAATCGGTGGCGATATGAGAAGTACGCAACAATTTTCTAGTGCCCTTTAGGAAAAAAAAATAATAATCTCTTTGACTACATTGACCCATGAGGTTGGGTTTTTTTCAGTAACCTAATTCAGGTGAAGCATCTTTCTATTTTATCGTTGCTTTCCCGGGACTATTACCACAACTACTCACTATTTTTTTTGTAAGCATGGAGTTCAGTTAGAATTGCAGAAGGGTGAAAGTTTTTTGGTTTGGTTTGGGTTTTTTGTTTGTGTTTTTGTTTTGTTTTTCTCGTGATGGTTTGGAGGAGCTCTGTGTCCTCTGCCGCCCCGGGTTACCTGAAGCGGCATCACTGAAGAAGCGCCTCCTTTTAATTACATTCCTTCTTTCCAAGTTGTCCGGAAACTATTTTTTTATTTTTTTTGCAAATAATACAGTTATTAAAATGCATGCCGAAGAAAATCCCTAAAGGGCAACAAACGCTCTTTGTCTCTTGTTCAGTATTGGGCGATCAGGAGACTCGGCCCCGGGCACACGCTTGGGGCCACGCTGATCCCGGGGGGCAAAGCTGGGGGTCCCTGCGCCTCCTTTCTCAGCCGGGGGGGTTTCTCCCCACTGAATCACGGTTTAATTATGAAACTGACCGTGATATTTGCTTAAAAATGACCACGATATTTATTTAAAAATTAAAGTTTTGTTACCGGAAAAATTCCTCGTGAATCGCAGTCGCCGACCTAGAGCGGGAAGCGAGCGTGCGTACCTGTATTTCTCGCGGCGGACGGTGCGAAATACCCCGGGCCTTATTTAATCTTGCCCAAGGATACTCGGCAGCACGTAAGGGCAGATTGTCTCCGTCCGTGCGCACCAGAAGGGATGCAATTCTAAGCAGCAAAACAGGGGCTTGCTTGCGCGTAGATAATATTGAAATCTGGACCCCCAAAAGCCTTTCAGATGAACTTTTTTTACCAAAGTCTAGGTTTTGATCAATACGATTGCTTGCGCTGCAAAATGAGCATTTAGGAGTATCATGCCTGGGTTTTTTAATTCAGTGGATTATTCACATCTGTTAGGTGAGAATTACAGAGTGCTGAAATAATGTATTCTTGTGTTTTACATCTATCACTGCCAAGGGCTACTGAATAGTAAGTATCAACATCTGTGTTACTTCTTCTTTGAGTTTTCTGATTAAATGTGTCTAAACACTTCAGCTTCTGCTGGAAATAAAAATAAAAGTAGTTTCAAGCCGGTTTGCTGTAGGATTTTAGGGAAGCGTACCACCAGCAAACACTAGTCAGGGGACCGTACGTGCAATTAGCCCTAAATAACACGAACCTGGTGTTGCGATTTGTATTATTGAAAGGACGTTAGGCTCTTGAAACTGCAAATAATGGAGTAAATATAAATAACGGTACCTGTATTTTGACAGTGATGTTCCACCTCTCGTTCCCTGCATACACAAAAATCATTCAAATGCCTTTTCTTTCCCTGACAAAAATATTCATTAAAAACATTTCACTGTGCTGGCTTTTAATATAGCGCGGGCATTCAACCTGCGCAGGAAGCTTCCTGGAACCACACAAATACTGTGTAATTATCTGGTGGCTCCCTGCTGGCTGCTGCATATTCCAAGCACAAAGTGAGCAGCACATTTCTGGAGCCTGACTTCTGTCTTCATTGTCCCTGCGTGGAATATGAAGCTCCACTTCATTATAGCAGACCTGATCAAACTTGATAGATTTAGCCATTATTCTTGACTGTGTCAACTTTCTACAGCTTTTTTTTTTTTTTTTCCATTTTTTTTTTTTTTTTTCTCGGGCTCTTTTGTTTTGCCACCCGGGGAATGCATCTTATTTCTAGGAGCTCTGCCTCTCTCTCCCTCTTTCTCTCTCACTCCATCTCTCCGTCTCTCTCCTTCCCCCCCACCCCCAAACAAACCAAGGTTTCAGCAAATAATGCTGCTTGGGCATCATGTGATTCGAGGAAAATAAGGCTTGCAATTTTTTCTCGATTGTCCTTTATGGTTTTTATTGACTATTTTTTTTTCAGTTTGTTTCTATAAAAAAAAAATGATACTGCAATATTGACATACAATACAGAAAAGCTTTGAAAATCCTTATTTTCTGTTAGCGGTACAATAAATTTAGCATGGTGAGGATTTTTTGTCTGTTTTATGACAACTTTTCAAGTGGCACTTCAGAGTTCACATTTTCAAGGGTGATTCAGACAAATGTATCTTACCAAATTTTATAAATCGTTACTTGGTTTATTTAACCTGGAGACATACCGCCACAGCTTCTCTGCAAAAGGCATTAGATCATTCTTTGGGCAAATACAGATGTTAATACAACTGGTTGACCATCACAGATTGCTTTGGAGTTTTTGAGAGTTGCTATGCAACAATGGAGAAGCGCGGCGCAGCTCGAACGGGTTCCTCAAGTCCTGGGTACAATACGGAGCGTTTCCATGGCTCACCCAGCACCGACCCCTTACACCGCCACGAAACGAGGTAACCAACGGCTGAGAAATTTGCTCCCGAATTTTGAAGAGTTACGGGGTCGACCCATCTTACTGTCGTTAATGAACACGAGGAACACGACGATGAAGCTTTTTAAGCTTTACGTGTGGTCTGCAGTATTTGTTATCTGCACATGTACGTCTCATAGGCACGATAAATGTGGAAAAACACTTTATAATTAATTTTACTTATTAAATAGCAACTGCAAATTGTTAAAACTTTGGAAAGAGATTAGGCTTCTTTCCTTTTGTTTCTCTTTTAGTTGCACATTAAAAGGTAGTGTCTTGTAATTTCCAACAAGTTTACTGAAAGATGCTTATTGAGGTATATTGTTTAGCAGCGTTTAAATACTGTTAGGAATTGGCGTGACTTAAATTTAGTGTTATGCTTTTTAAATTAAAAAATCACTATTTTTTTTAGAGTGGCATTTTCAGTCTCACCAAAAGCTTCTCGGCATCTTAAAATGTAAATTGCAGAGAAGCAACACAAAGGATAAAGAGAAGATTTTGAAGGCAATCACAGTGATCACTTAATTCAGTCTCTGCATATCCACTTGGCATAAGGTAATTAGAGTGCCACATTGCTGTAAAGACAGAAAGCTTAGGGTACCATTCTGACTCACCCAGACGATAATACATGATTAGAAGTCAGTGACAGATCACAACTGCTGAATGACCCACCAAGGTCTTATCAAGGGCAAATCGCATAATTAGCATGCGCTTCGCTGGCAGAGGAGTACAGTGCTATTGTTCTGGCACAATCAAATTAGCCCAGCCAATGAGGTCACTGTTCCGTGACCTTAAAGACATTTCGTGTTTTATTTTTCTACTGCATAATAAAAATAAAAATAATAATAAAAGAAAACAACCCGAACCCCCGAAACCCCACTTTAAATGGAGCTGAAGTTCTTGCGGACGCTGAAAATAGCTGTTACGAAGGCACTTTTGGAACGCGCTCCGCCGACTCCTTAGTTCATCACGTGTGGCATAAAGGAGTCGGCTAATGCAGGCTGACCCTGGGGGACACATATGTAATGGAGCCACTTTGACAGAAATTCAAGCATCTAGCGAGGCCTGGAACTCATTTGCCCTGAATGCATCCGCAGCATCGTGCACGTAACGGGGGAGGGGGAGCCTTCATGCAAACACAAAATCTTTCCTTCATTATGATAATTAGCACAATTATCTTGATTTGCTCATTTTATCTGTATTTTCCCCAAGGTTTGGCCATTTTATTTGTCTCCCCATCGCTCCTCCTGAATAGGGCTCTCAGCCGAGAGCAAGAGCTGTTGGGGATGGTAGCCACCAACACCGCTTCAGGCGTGTCATCTGCGGGCCGCCGTCGTTCTGTGGCCCCGTGCTGCAGTGTCACATCACTAAAACACACACCAAGAGCCCTGGAGGACACTCCCTTGCCCTGGAAGACCTCTTCTGGCTTCCCAGACTAGAGAGCTCACCAGGGCGGTGAAGAAGTAGAACCTCCCTGTTCACAGCATGGTTCTCCAAAGCAGTCAGAGCCGGCAACTCTTGGCATTTTATGTGAAGTTTGGAATTCTTGGCATAAATGGGGTGTGTGTGTGTGTGTGTGTGTCTTTGCCTTTTTTTTTTTTTTCTTTGTTCTCTAAATAGGAATACAGCTTTGAATTGATCTGCACCCTTGTTAATATGCATGGTATATAGAAAAGCCATTGTAACTTTTAGGAAAAGTGAGAATGTAGCCTTTATTTGTATTCTCTTCCATTAGCCTGCGCATATTTGGGCTGCATAGCCCAACCTCTCCTGGATAATTGGATCAAAAAGGTCTATAATGAGTCGTCTCTGTCATGTCCGGGCCTCTGTTGCTGCTTCTCTTTGCTACTTTTTTTTTTTTTTAAGGCTGGGTTAAGTTAACTGGAGATAGGAACTCTGAAATGTTTGTTTCATGAATTTAAAGATGAGCTTTCATGTTCAGTCAGAAGGGAAACGAAAGCACAACATTCAAATAGCTCCCTTTCTCTTCAAGGGTCTGGTCCTCGGACTGCTTTAGCTACGGGGGCTGTTCCACGTGGCACTCGTCCACGACGGGCTCCTTTCAGCCCTCCTCCTCGTGACTGCTACGTGGCTGCGTACATTGACGCTGCGTGTGACATCACAGGAGTTCTCACAACCAGCCGCCAGGGTGTTCCCAAGGGAGGGCTGTGGCCTTGTGGGTTAGCGCACAGCAGAAGGGGCTGTAAAGGTGGGATCTACTATTTGCAACTTTTTTTCTTTTCTGTTCTAATTAGTCACCGTGGAGAGAAGAGCAGGCAGTAAAGGCTAAACTGATGCATGCTTAAATAATGTAATTCCAGTGTCGTACTGGGCATGGAAGGTCAACTTTGAGCCCATTAAATAATTCCAGATGTAACTTGGCTTCGTATGTACTACTTCAGCTTTACGCTGCGATGATCATAGCCTTCGACAGCAGCTCTGGGATCCTTCCCTGTTCCCAAATACATTTCTATTGATAAACAAACAAAGGTTCTTTACTGACTTATGGTTTGTAGATAAAATACAAGAATTCATTAGAGAAGGGAATTCAACCTAAAGATCAGTGATTCAGGGTCTTCCCTAAGAATTAATTCTGACAATACCTTCCATTTACTGTAAATACCTGGGCTGCGTCTGCGAAGTGTGTGCCATTGAAACTTTTCTGTGTCTGGCAGAAAGCTTATTTCTAAAGGTCTCGTTGATTGTGCAAACACGGGAACATTTTCCTTCCTTGAGAATTAATATTGACTGTGTATAGAGCGACAGCAGTACTCCGTCTACCCACAAAACCATATAAACATACATAATTACTCTGAAAATCTAATCTATTTCTGGATACTTAGTCCACGTGATAACTTTTGTTTCACCGCATAAAACGATAAATTTATATACAAAGGAGCAATTATGGTGGTTCTTGAATCAGAAAGAGATAGAAATATACCCTTTGTAAATACAGACCTACTTTTCCTAAAAGGCATTTATTTCTCCAATTTTAAAAATGCGTTTGTATATGGATGCGTGAAGGTCTGGGGATGTTTACCTGTCTGAGTAGAAATAAAATGAAAAACTGTGTCTCTGTATATACCGCGTGTGTAGACGTATGCATAAGCATATAATAATTCACAGTCCCGTAAGCTCTTGGTGGACGTTCCTGCCTCAGTCATCCAGCCCCCACCATGAACGTCCCCTAACAAACAGGATTAAAATTCACTCCTTTCAACCGTCCTAGGCATTTATTCCTTCCTTTTCATTGAGCTACATTTGTCTGATTTAACAAGATAAGATTTGAGTGCTGATGCAGCCCGTTGTTAATGCAGCAGCCGCATCCACCATACCATCGACACTATGCATCAGAGGGATGCATAAATCAGGTATTCAAAAAAAATTAGATATGCAGCACACCAGTTTTATAGTCCCAGCCTCAGAAATTGAAATGGCCCAGATTAATGTATTATATCTTACACACTGTCCGAGTGAATCAACTTTAATATATTGAACAGATTCGCAGAACAAGACTTTGTTATCTAAGGAGCACTCGGAAGAAGGAATTGACCCGAGGATTTGATTTGGTTCAGGTAGTTCATGTTGTACAGCAGCATTTGAATAGTTTCACATAAAAATAAAATTTGTATCAGAAATATTTCACATCATTCTGGGCTTGTTCATATTGAAGCTTTGCAGAGGGGCGATATTACAGAAACAATGTCCAGCAAAAAGATGATTTTAACCTTTGCTTCAGACATGTCAAAACAATATAATGTAATTTTAATGCAAACTGCCGTTTCCTAGCAGAGGCCCTTCCACACGCTGACTTTAACTAGTTTAGGTTTATAATGCACGTGAAAAGCCCATTGAGTTTCCTATACGGTGGGAACGCCGCAATTTACACCAGTCCGCTCGCGGAGCGCGTGTCCCGTTTGAAGCCGTGCAGGGAGCCGGTTTCTGCCGTGCTCTCTATTGACAACCCAGAAACCAACTTTGGCTGCGTAATCAGGGACGTGGCGGGGGGAGGGGGGTCCCCGTTTTTGTTTTGAATTACCGCTGTAATTTGGGCAGAGTTTGAACGGCCGTTTGCTTATTGAAAATAAGGCAAAAACCTGATGAAGAGGAGGCCTGACAAGGTGTCGGGGTTTGTGTTGAAGGGCTGTGAAGCATGTTTGCAGAGGCATTTATTCTGCTTACTTATTCCTTTCTCTGAATTATCTAGTTACTGGACAACTTGCTACTAGTTAACAGCAGGTGTATTGTCGAGTGAGTGGTTCTGTAGCTCCTCGTAGTTGTTGCCTTCTGCAGAAAATCCAGAATGGGTTTTAGCGGGTAGGGAGTCACCTTGTGCTAAGGTGTGGGGAGGAAATGGGCTGGCTACAGTCACCCCTTTCTACTGAGAGCCGCTTTCTGTGGGGACGTGTGTAAAGGGAAATAATAGCTTAGCGCTTCTTCACACTTTCAATAATGAGTGATTAGAAAGTGCTTACACCTGTAATTGTGCTGCGCTAATTAGCGCTGACAAGAAATTCCACATTCTGAGTGTCCACTAGGTACCTTGAAGGGCACCGGGCAGATTTTCTTGCCGTTTGTGCACCGAGAGATGGAAAAGACGCCAAATAGGATTTTAAAATACATAGGCATCTAACGCTACTTGAAATCAGTAGGAGTTAGGTGCTTTTCAGACATCCGGTGCCTCTAAAATATGGTCAGGGAGGACTAGAGTCTTTTAAGCCTGCCCTTTTAGACCATTTTACGTCAACCTGTTTGTGCTGTTTACAAGACAGATGCTGAAACAGATAAGGGGAGACTGCGGCGGATGTAATGTCCTTACATAATAGCATAGACTGGAGAAACCTTCCCGGGAGGTGGTAACAGGAGTCCAAGCCTGGGATAAGCAGATGACCGCGTCGTTGAATTACCACGTAGGAAAGCAATTAACGGTGCAGGGAGAAGCCGAGTCTTGGCCGTTCTTTTAGGGTGGCCGGTGGGTTGCACCAATGCAGTGGTACAGTGGAGCTGGCTGGGGGATTTTTTGAGTTGTTCGAGTTTCTTTGAGGCTATTCTAGGCACTGGGCAACTCGCACGTTTTTAGCGTTGTCCAGAAGACGCAATCCGGCAGAAATTAATTTCCCAGTCTTTATTTATTTTATTTTCCATGGCAAATGCTATAATTTACAAAGAAAGAAACTGTAATAAGCATGTTGTCTTTTTTAACTTGAAGGCCGTATAATAACAAATTAGGGTAGGTTCATCTCCTTTTTCAACACACACCCCCCTTTTCCTGCCCCAGCCACTTTATATGAATTATGGGTCTTTCTTGGTTAGGCCTGGTCAAACTTTGTCTATCTATACTGATAAAAATGAAAGAGAGATATTATTATCAAATTAGCATTTATTGCGTGCTGCCAGAAAAGAAAAGAAAGCCTCAGTGTCAAGCAGCCTTAAAGAGAAATCTTGTTTTATCAACAAATTCACCATCTTCTTGTATATAAACAATCATGTGTGATTAACACTAAAGGTGCACAGGAATCCAAAGTTAAAATGTTGTCATTTTAAGATGTGTTTATATTTCTCCTTAATTTTGGGAGATCCAGCTTTTTTGCTCAGCGTGTCGCTCTTGAGTGCTGAGGCCCCATGATGCAAACCATTCCTTTGCATCAACGGGTCCAAATGTACGCTTGGATTCTGTACCGAGCAGGGAGGACTTACGTATGTACTTCAGTGCTTTGTCGACCTGGGAGCTAAATCATCCTGGCTTTTCTTATGCAAAGCCCTCTGTCCTACAAAGAGTAGCTCTCCTTAAAACTTTTTTTCTGTTTTGTTAACTCATACAATTTTTTTCCACTAGGAAAATTAGAAATCATCAATTTTACAAAACCATATTATAAACTTACAAGTCAGTATGAGTGGAAATATCCGATAGAATTCATGCCACTGTTAAACCATTCAGACAATTAGGAGAACATTTTAGAACCAAGTCACAGTTATTCCAATGCATTAAGTATAACTCTTTAATGTTGCAGAGTCTGTGTCTTCCATCTGTTCCATCAATTAAACCGTACGTTGATCTATGAAGTTATTAGCATCAGCCAAAGTTCCAAATAGATCTGTTTTGCCACCAAAGGAAATCCTCCATTTAGCCGGAACAATAATGTAATTTCTGTTACAGACGCCCCCAAAATAATTTTTCACATTTCTATAAGCTTTTATTACAAAATTAGATTTGAGCGCTGTGTGCTCTAGCTAAGAGAATTAGGGAAAGGTTGGGGTGGTGCTCTACTCTCTGTGCTGTTGCAAGAGTGCCGGGACTTGTGTGGATAGCCACCAGAGCAGCCGTTGACAGGATTGGCGTTCCTTTATCCCGGTCATACTGGTGAGTCTCCTTGGCTGTCTCTAGCTGTCATCACCAAGTACAAGAGTGAGCTATGGAGACCGTTCGCAGCGCAGGAAGTTTCAGCTCATTAAGAGAGTCTCCTCCTCCGCTGCTCGTGGAAAGAGATGATAATGGTAAAAGCACTACTGTGCTTAAACAAGTCTGAAGCTCCTTTGGAAGTGACTGCTGGTCAGTGAGGAGCAAACCAAGTTTTTAGTGTAGCCATCCAGGGAAACCTGCGGTTGTCATTCTTGTCAGTTATTAGGAGATCTTAGAGGCTGCTCGTTAGGTGGAGTCCCTGCGTTTTTGGAACGATAGTCCCACTGCACCTTTGTTCATCTGGTTATGGAAGGCTAGAAAATGTAGGAAAGACATGAATTATATTCTTGCAAATGGGCTTTGCGCACTTGATGGGCAGCCTTTCTCCATCCAGATGAAGCTTCTGCCTGGTTTCTCATTTAATGACGATTTGAGAATGCTACAGCTAATAAGACAAGTAAGAAAAATGTGGATAAGAAGATGCAACAAAATGGAAGTGTTGCCTTCTGACAAAGTTAGAGATGGCAATAGTTTGCCATTGTCCCTTTGGCTTTCTTGGACTCTCTTCAATGCAGATACATCTACTAAGTTTTGGAGACTGCAGAGAGTTATGACAATAGACGGATCTCCGGCCATAGGTAACAGAGCGGTTATTGGTGCTGGCACAGTCTTAGAAATTTCCTTTTGACAATAGGCTTGATCTCTTTCTAATAGATTGAACTTTAACTGAGTGACTTTCACCCAGGCACCTATTTCTTCCCAGGGCCAGGAAAGTGAAGGAATTGCTCTAAGCATAGGGAAAGGCATGCTGATAATAATATGGCAACTGTCCCTTTCAGGGTTGTCAAAGAAGATGGGTGACAAGGTTATCTTTGTTGGATCAGAAAGCAGAAATACCTTGACAAGAAAGAGCGTCACAGTGCTTTGAGAACTCTGCAACAGGAAGAAGCAAAAGTGGTACCAAATAGCCCGTTTTGTGGTACAGTGAATAAGTTGTCCCTTTTTCTTATTAACCGCCTTTCCAAGTTGAGGCTTCCTAAGTCTTTCAGGATGAGCTTGTCCTTAACCAAGCTTTTATCTTGGCTAAGTGTTTGTGCTTGACACACGCATAAAATTTCATAAAATATCTCTTCAGGTCAATTTTTCAAGCCCCATTGTCTGCGTCTTTCCTTACAGACTCCTTTGTCGAAGTTCGAGATTTTTGTGCCAAGTTAGCTCTCGCCCCTCTTTCGATATTAGATTCCTGGAATCTCATTCTCTCCACTTACTCTTGGAGAACTCCCTTTTTCTCTTTTCTTGTTGATTCTTCTCAAACGCGATAGGTTTCCTTAAGGTTTTAGTCCCAAAGCAATCTAACTGGTCAAAGGAGGATTCAGCTGCCTATCCAGTCATCCTTTTTCTGTTGTAAAACTTGCACCAGTTACTAGGCAATTTAGAGCACCCTCAGTTTCCAGTGTCTCACAGCTTGGGGAAGTACGTCTTACTAACTGTTATTACTGCACATAATAAACTCGATGGCCCTTTCTTGGCTTTCATTCTCTAGGATGACACAGGGAGTCGATAGTTCTCATTAGTTGTGTATACCTTTGATTTACAGCTATGTGACAAATATACATTACCAAAGGTAAGCATCTTGTAAAATAACGTTCTGTATGTATGGCTAACCTCCCTTAGAAAGAGAGCACACCAAAAGCCTCTGTCTGTCACACTACCCATCACTTTCGTATTTTGCATGTGCATCTAACCTGTGCTACCTCCCCTTCTCCAGTACGGGAGACTGGCAGACAGCAACTGAGTACCGAGAACGTTAGTGGCAGGTGGAAAGTTCCATGTGGATAGCCCGTTCCTGGTATATGTTGCACAGCAGGACACCAGGATCAAAAGCTTGTTTGTGGAATACATGGTTTGAGGGAAGATACTGATACCTGCATTCCTTGAGGTAAAGGAGAGAGAGTGCAGCAATACCATTGTTGGAGGTGCTCATTTGGAAAAAAACATAAGTAGTAACAGGTTAGAATTAAGAAATCATTTTTAAAAATGTTTTTATGAAACATACACGGGTATAAAAAGTATCTTTGTATTATAGATTGAATATTTATCAACCCTGTGGTGTCTCAAGTAAATTGCAGTTCACATGATTCTTAATTGTTCAATAAAGGTGTTGTATAGATATGTACTCTTCACGAGAGCAAATGTACATCTGAACTTTTCCTTAAATTTAATATTCTTTGCTTCTAAAAAAGGAGTCTGTGAACAAATGGCCATATTTGAGAGACATCTGGATGTTGGTGAGGTATGATCTTTTCCCAGGTTTCCCTTTTCCTTGAAGAAATAACCTTCCTTTGCAGTGCTGCTCTATCTTCATACTCTCTTTCATTCCCAGCAGTTTACATGTCCATGTCATCCAAAATACTGGACTTGCCTTATGGCGCTACTTCTTTTTCTCCTTATATATATATTTTTTTTTTCTTAGGCCGGAGCAGTATTTCTGCATTTTTGCCTGCCTTGGTTCCCAGACACTGTCATTGCTACTAGTTTTCTGTAACAACAGGATCACGGAACTGGGATGCTATTGCAGTTTGCCTTGCATAGTCAGATTTTATTTGGATGTAATGCACAGTTTGAAATATTTTGTTAAAAAAAAAAAAATCTATATCCCTGTAACACTGTCCTGTGATACTTTAACACTGACCACAAGACAGGGCAAAGCAGGGAGAGAAAATATAGGTGCACATGCCATTGCAAGTTTTAGACTTCCTCCTCTCCTTTGCAATTACACGGAAAATGAAAGCGTGGAATGATATTCTGAACCTAAAAGCTTGTGTAATTTATTCCATGCACATTGTGGTGGGTTTTTTTATCTGTACTTTTAATTTCTTATGCAGAACTTTATCAGTCTCTCTCTAAGAACACCTCTAGTAGAAAAATCCAAACCTCTTCTTTATCAAGCCTTATTACTTAAGTTCTTTCTGACATTTTAATAGATGATATAATTCAATTAATCCATTTTTAAAAAGTATAAAATATGCCTGGGATGTATAGAATGTCAAAACATCTGGTTCTGAGGTTTTTGCAGTGATTTCTGCAGTGCTTTTGAAGGCTATCATCTAATGATACGAATCAGAATTCTCAAAATATTCACTGCTCAAATAGCTAGAAACCTTCTTGAAATTTTTTAAGTGCAGGATTAGAACTCAAATAGCAACTCATGGACAGGAAAGAGTAAATCGGTGAGATTCAGCTGACAAAGTGCAAACGTGTACGTTGTGGCTACCGTGTGGAGACTCGAGGCTCCTTGTAGTCAGTTGTGAACAATGCCTCATCACAAAGCAGATTATCAGAAACAGGCCAGGTGAAAAGTGGACTGAAAAGTACTTTTGTCCATAAAGGGAGTGCTATAAAGTGTCTAGTATAGATGTAGGTTTGCAAAGAACGGGTGCTGCCGTGAGGGAGATGAATCCTACACCCTTAGTTAGGATTCGTACTGATGGAAAAAATATGTGCCGATAATCATAGTTTATAAATTCAGACGGTGGGTAGAGAGAAAGCTAAATAATACAGTGTGTGGGTAGAGCGTGGTTCAGAACAGCGCATGATTGTGCTCTGTGGCTGAAGGAGCTGTAAAGGTGGAGGTGCCTACACACCTAGATCTGGTGCAATTCACATCATTCTCAGTTATTTTTCCTTTTTTGGAAGCTTTCACTGAATCTGGTGGTGGTGTTTCAGGGGAATCGGTGAGATGAATTTTATACTGATTTAAACACTGAATGAGTTGGAAGGGAAACAACCTAGACAGAAGAAATTTTTTTTGCTGGAGGACATAATTTTTCAGGTTTACAGAAAAGAAAGTTTGGTGTGGTGACATTATTCCTGCAGTACACACGCAGGTTAGCATATAAGATTAGTGTTCCCGCACAGAATTCTCACCCAGCTGTCATCCACCCTTCAAGTGAGATGAGGACAGGCCGTTTTAAAGTTGCAAAGAGAGAGAGGGGAAATCCTGCTACAAATTCCAGCTATGCCTTTGGGGAAAGCACTGATCATTATTTCTTGATGGATTTTAGGATTTTATATCACGTCATTCACTGTTTTGTGGATAAATATTTAAGTATATATCCACCGTTGGTTGTGTCTTCTGAATACCAACTCTTCTTTGGCAACTTTCTAAGTATATCTTCATGTCTTGTTTAAGAAGGGATCTCCTCCCCTGCCCTGGGTGTTTGTGAGAGCACTTGGCTTCAGGGAGCCTCCGTAGTGCTTTTGGAGCACGAGCTACTTTGTTGTACCTAGTTTATAACAGTGTGCCGAATAAAAGCTGGGGCAGAGTTCTCCAGGTTTTTCGCCTGCCTGACACTGGCGTGGGTCGGGACTGCGCGATGCGAGGCTCTGCTGCTGTGCTCCAGCCTAAGTGATGAGGTGGTATGTTTGCTTCTGGTCAAAGGCGCAATATTATGACAAATGTAGATACGAAACTAACTTCTCACTTATTGGAACTGTAACTAGAGAGATTTGTTGTCCTGCAGTTTAAGGTAAACAAAAAAAAAATATTGCTGTTGCTACTAGATTAGGAAACTAAGCTGTGCTATTTCCTGTTCTTTTTTATTATTTGTAATCTCATCAAAGGATAGTATATAATAAGGGGGGTAAAAACCAACCCTCCCTGATTTAGGTAATTTACGGACTTAGCCAGCATTGCAGTGTATCAGATTGCTCTGCCTTTCTTAGAAATTAGCGAGTTTGTCAGATCAGAAAGTTTGCAGTTTGTATATCCAAGGGACGTTACACAGAAACTATTAACCCTTAATAAAGTAGAGTGTGTGTGTAATGTTAATTTTCTTACAGCATGTTTCAGAATGAGGATAGCTGTGCTTCAGCATCTGATCTATTTACAATTTATTGAGATGCATAATTTAAACTTTTACCATTATGTTGTTACATGTGCTATTGTTCATTATGCTATATTCCCTTTGGGGCTGGAACCCGAGGAAAGTGGTGTAACAAGAGATGGAAATTAGATACCTGTCCTCTCCTCGGGGAGAAAAAAAATATCGTGACTCTTCCTCTTTCCTAATATCTCCCCCCGTATGGCAGAGCCCCGACCTTCTCTTCTCACTTGCAATGGTCTGACGGTCATCTTCACTCCTTTGCCAGGGCTGAGGCCCGTCCCGTGCTTCTCTTCACCTGGTCAAAAGAAGTCTTCTGAAGACATCTTGACAACTTTAGAAGTTCTGGCTATATATAGGCAGGGCATACTTGTGGCAGTCCCTCAAAATGTTTACGGGTGTTTAATCATTAAGAATGTATCGAGGAACAAATTAGAACAACTGGTATATACGGTTGTTGTTACTAAACAAAATCCACTGATTTCCTCTCCTCATGACACACAGCAATTTGAACAAATAACATCACATTCCAAAGCAATGTATTATTTTCCTACTTTTCAGCTACAATGAGGTATGAGTTTAAGCAGAAAGAATGGGGAAAGAACGGTGATATGTCCAAGAAAATCATGACATTAATAACATAGAATATGATCAAAAGAATACAAATACCATCAAATCCGTACCCTAGTGATTGGATTGGTGTGTGTGAAGGGAATATTTCAAGTCTTCCTATTTGCATGTCCTGTCATTTTACGTTCAGAGATTTTGATAGTAAATAAAGCTGCAGTAAAATTTTATACGAATATAAATCTGGATATGGTAGCCTTGCAGCGATTGTGAAAAGCAAAGTTTTTAATACAATGCTTTCCAAAGGAACACTTCTAAGCAAAGAGATTTTGTGCACAAATTCTAAAATTTCATTAAGGGACAGCCATATACTTAATACACTTGGTCTAGCAGAGATCGGTAATAATCATCTTTAAATCCATAAGTGGTAAAAATGTAAAGTTTATGGCTAGTAAGTACCGGAAGAGAGTTTTCCGTCAAGTGTTAATGATAAACCTGCTGCATGTAAAAACTGCAAAAGGACAGTGCCTCTTTAACAGGGACTACTATTTGTGCTCCGTGGAGCTTTGCAGCATTAGTAAAGCAGCATGAAAGAGTTGATTTTCATTTTATGTTGTGCTTGTGAGGCATTAACATGATGTTCTAACACTTGTAAATGAATACAGCTCTTGCCTAATCTGTCATTTTAATGCCTTATAGATTTTATTTCACTCTGTGTTGTACCAGATTCTCAATAATAATAATCAACTGCTTTGTTGTTCTCTTGCAGAAATTAAATTTCTGTAGTGAGTGTACAACTAATAAAAGATGTTGCTTGAGGAAACAAAAAATAAATATGATGAATCATAAAAGTTGTATGTAGGGGGTTGCTCATATATGAAAGACAATTACTGAAGCAGTGGTAAATTCATCTGATTCTCATATTGTCAACAGCTTAATAACTCTCACAAAGGGTTTAACCGTAGTAGCTTTGTCTATATCACTGTCTGTAATCACAAATGTGAACCCCGTAGACACTGATGTATGTAAGAGCTATACGTGTTTGTGTGTGTGTGCATATATATATTATTTTAAAAGGCTATTGACACGATCGTGCTGCGTTCTTTTCTGATCCCGAGAAACTCCGCCACTATACTAACTTTGCCACTTCTCTAAGCGTAGCCACGTCATAAAGCACGGCAGCGGGATGTTCAGGAGCTGGATTAGCGGGGAAGTTCTCAGTGTGTTGGTTAAACAGTGACCCTCACGTAGATTGCAAGAACGGGCCGTTTGCAACAAGTGTCTAACAAACAGCCCTAGCTGGCTGAATACTCATGAGTTTATTTGTAGATGTTTCTAAACATGACTTCCGAGAATATTACATACAGGTTAGCCTTTGGCATCATCCCTGACAAAGCACAGCGAAAGAAAAGTAGGAGAAAAAAGTTTTTTGTACAAATTCATGTTGCCTCTCTTGGTTTTTATTTGTCTCCTTACTCGTTAGGAAATATAGTTTGGTACAGAGTGATCTATTTGACTGTAAGTGGGTAGATAGATCAGATTTTGAAATAAAACAGCTGTAATATCAGGTACAATTTACTGCCTGAAATACACTGTTTTCTCCTTGAGGGATTACACACAGAGGTGAAAGGTAACCATACTATCAACTTCGTGTTTTAAATCCCTTCTTTCTTAACAGAAGTGGCTGTGAACAGAATAAGGCAACACGGAACTAGGCTTTTAACCTATATCATATGTGTATAAAAGCGTACACTTTTTGGCATTTTCTGCTTCTAGTGTAGGCTCGTCTTTTGGCTCCTACTTGACAATGTGGCTGCTAATTTTGCTTGCAAGTAGTCAGGGTATTGTAATGTCTTCGATTTGCTGAAGTCTATGCAAGAGGATACAAACAATTTTTTATAGGAATGCAGGGGAGTTGATAAGGATGTTTAAGGCTCAATTCCTAAAGCAATTTTGCATCCAACAGTTCCCATTAGGCATCAGAATGAAATAACTAAAGTTCCCAAACAGCTTGGTTTCATTTTAGTAGGAACTGCAGGATACTCAGCAATTTTAAAAACTTTGTTACTTTTTTTTTTTCCCCAAAATGAACTTGAGCTGCCCATAATAACTAGCTGCTGCTGAGGAGATGGAGTACCATTTGTTTGCTTGAAGGGTTGTCAAGCATTGGAACAGGCTGCCCAAGGAAGTGGTTGTCACCATCCCTGGAGGTATTTAAAAGACGTGTAGATGTGTTTAGGGACATGATTTAGTGGTGGACTTGGCAGTGGTAGGTTAACGGCTGGACTCAACGATCTTAAAGGTCTCTTCCAACCTAAACAATTCTATGATCTGGGTTATCAGCTTGGATCTCACCTGTGATACTGCAGCAAGAAAGGTCATTAAGCAGAGAATCATTCCAAGAGCGTCTGTATTGCTATTGCCAGTTTCTTATTTGGACCTGAATCCAGTGCTGTTGATGAAGGTGGAGCTGCACAGAGACAGAACTCCTTTCGGTCCTGTAATACAGAGTATGGACTTGTGTATCTAGGTGACAACACCATGTAGCCTCATCCTGTCTCTTAGCAATCCTAGCAGTAACCCTCAACATTTTATTTTCAGTTTTTCCTGGTTCTTGATCAGACTGTTCTAGGAAGCACAGCTGGAAGAAAATCTGGACATTGTCTTCTCTGATGCAAAAGACATATTTGGTGATGGTTTTAAATTTGGATACAAACAGAGAAATAGTTTCCAGAAATGACATAATTCTTTAGTTCACTGCTAAATGGCATATGGTGCCATTATATTTATTTATGTTGGTTCAGACCTATTGCTGCATGTAGGTATGCCTGCCAAAAGACAGACACAGGTCAAAGCACCTAAAGGAAGAACCCAGATGAAAAAAGTAGAGTTGAGTGTGAAGTGATGGAAAACTTGTAGCCATCACAGAACACATCTACTTCATAAAATAGGGTAATTCAGGCTGGGAGGGACCTCAGAGGTCTTTAATCCAATGTCCTGTCTAAGGTAAGATCAGACTAGGTTGCTCATAGCTGTGTCATGTCAGGTCTTGAGAAGCTCCAAGAGTGGAGCCTTCACAACCTCTCTGGGCAAGCTGTTCCACTGCTTGACATTGTCATGACTGAAATGTTTTAAGCACATAATGGAAGCAATGCATGCTGGAGAGTACAGGGGTTTTTTTGGACAAGTTTGGATGTAAACAACGACTCTAAAATCAGGCACTAGTTCTTACGAGAGGCAACAAGGTCTGGTTGAGCAGACAGAGCATGGGCCTGGGAGCCAGGAAGCCCCTGTGTTTTCATTTGAGTTTTGCCTATAACTTGCTGAGTGCCTTCCAGCAAGTCACTTTTACCCCTCTGTCTCAATTTCTCCATTTATAAAATGGGGATAATAATACTTACCTACCCTACAGGGTGTTGTGAGGATTAATTAGTTGTTGGTACAGCACTTAAAAGATGTAAATAGCCATATAAATGCTGGATATTATCATTATAATGAGAAGCACACAGCACTGTAAGAAAAGAAATGGTCTCAAAATAGGTTGCATGTGCCATTATGACCCCCCACAAGAATAGCTTCTGGGGTTTATTTGAAACATCAGCAAGCATCAGACTTCCAAATCCATAGTTTGATGCTCCGTTACAGCAGTTAACATTTTTTTCCTCTTCCCAGTTATTTTTTTATAGTCAGTGCAAGTTAGAAAAACAAGCCCAGGTAAACATATGTAGTCGTCCTGCTTGAATAAGCACTTACTTTTATGATGTTTATGTTAAATATATAAGGATCATTAGGAGGACAAGGTGACACAGTCAGTTATTTTGATAGCCTCGAGGCATTTCACCACTGACACCTGGTTTTGAATTCCAATTGGAAATGACCCAAATTATCGTAAAGGTATGAAGTTTGTGTACCTAAAACTCAAACTCCAGAAAGCATTCAAAAATAGAGATGTCAATGCTAGTAATCTTCACTTTGACTTTCACTTTGTATTGTGTAATTTGGAAACTAATCAGGAAAAAAAGCCCAAACAACAGAAGGGCTCATCAGGGTTACGCTGACATACCAGCGTCACTGGTGCCAACAGCCAGAGCTCTAGTAAGTGATCTCAGCAAGTCTAGTAGTGAAGCTCTGTTGCTAGGAATGTTAAAATGCCCACCCAAGAGTAAAAATTCTGTCTGTGTAACTCATTGTACAAAGTAGGACTCTTACCATTGTCATCGAAGTCACTGGGTCAGATCTGATTTCTTTTTTTCCCCCTGTATGAAATGGAAAAAAAAATGCTGTTCGTAGATTTCTGTTTAATAGTGTTTGCCAGACAAAGTAGAATTTTCACAGCACAAGTTCTATAGCTCAAGAGTCCTATTCACTCAGCATTTATTTTACAGGTCTTTTATCCACCCTTTCTGGCTTAAAAAAAAAAGGAGAAAAAACAGGGAATTTACCCACTTAAAGTAAGCTTTGAATCCAGACTGTCTTCTGGTTTTGTTTGTAGTGTTAATGAAATCCCAAGAAGACATTCGTAATGATTTTCAGACACAGAACTCATAAAATGAATATTAACAGCTGAAAAAAGAGAAGTATTTCCCACTTCAGCAGAAAATACATACTTCCCTTTCAATAAGTATGGGTCCTGTCAGGTAATATTTTATAGGGAAGTGTGATCTAGGGGTATGAACATAGGTTTGAGAACTAAAACTATATATGTTCTAATTCTGCATATAATGCTGAATTTGTCTGTGGCTCTGGGCAAATCGCCTCTCCATCTGAATTCTCTATGCATAGCGTGGAGATCTTTTTGTGTACAGCAACAGTTGCGATAAGGTGTTGAGTTAGTTATGTCTGTACAGACTCTGGAGGAGGAGAACTTGGATTCCTGGCGAGCAATGGATAAAGTTTTGTCTCAGAATGCTTAGTAAGACTTCGGGTACCGTTTGTGTAGGTGTCCAATGCCTGAACCCCCTATATTCCCAGTGTGGACTAAGGACTGTCATTAAAATCAACTAGTTTTATCCAAGCTAGGATAAAGTCAAGACTTAAAATATTTTGATTTCTTGTTCAACTATTTAGATAAATAGATTTTAATTTGTGTATTCTCTTTGACAAGTATCACCACATTTTACGGAGTCACAAACCAAACCAGATGGTGTGCAACGTTCAGTTGACTTTGTCAGGAAACAGTGATGCCATTTACAAACCAGGCTATCTACAGGCACCAGCTTAGTTTGCCATGAAACATAGTGCTGGTAGGTGGGTATTTAAAGGGTTTAGCGAGAGAAAGAAATACAGAGAAGACACAGAGAGGTTTTCCTCAGATCGCCCAAAGTTGGTCTGGAAGCAGGTGTTGTCATCCTCTAGTTGTGTTTCATGCAAAGTGTTTCAGGAAAAGGAAAAGGTCCCGTGCCAAACGCATAACTTCTGATATCCCCTCGATAGGATGTAAGAGCACGTTGTTGCTATTGCTGTGGGAGCTGCAGTCTCCTTCACATCTCTGATAAATCTCTGCCTGAGAAAGCGTGTTTCATTTTAGCGTTATTTGTGTATTTTGCTCTTATGTATGCTTGCTAGCCACATAAATGTCTAATGGTTTCAATTTAGCTAAGTTGTTAGCAGGGATATCTTGTGGCAGGAAGTCCTGTAGTCTATTTGTTCACTGTAAAAAAAAATTTTAAAAAGTTATATGTTTTGAATTTGCTACTGTCTGATTTAATTAACTACATAATTAAGTTCTTGAACAAAACAGGCTGAAAAGTTTCTTTCTCTGCGTGCTTTTGAGGTGGCTTTGCCATGACTTACCAACACACGAGAACGAATACCCAAACAGTGCTTAGCTTCACTGTAGGATTCAGTAGAACCAGGTAGCACAGAGGATCGTGTTATCCCTCTGCTACAATTTCTGCCTGCAAGCAATTTTGGATTCCGATGAAAGAGAAAGTTTAGTTTTGCAGTATTCTGAGTTACGTTCCCCTTATATTTAGAAAGAAGAACTTTGCAAACGTGATTCTGGCTGGTTATTATTATCTATATATGTTGATAATTATAGAATAATGATGTGTATGGGGAGTTCTGATGAAGGGTATGGAGGAAGATGATTGAAGGCAGTTACAGATGGAAGTCACAGATTCCTCTTGTATGGTGACAGTTTCCAAGCACTGTATGGCAGATTTTTCTCTGGCCTAATATGTAGTTTATCATATTTCTCTCACTTTTTATGACTGATTTATCTTTGCTTTGAGTTCTTTTTCTGCGAATGCATACAGCACCCAGCAATGAATAAATGCAAATGATTATTTATGGTTTGACGAAAATGACTCAGTATTTTCTTTAATTCATTATAGCGGTGAGAGTATTTCTGCAGTGTACAAATATCTTTTCAAAACAGTTTGTATGATGTATAAACCATTCTACTGGCCACTGAGTCGAATTTAAAAGAGCATGGGTATCGTTTTCAGTGGGACATATGGAACCCGTGCGTTTCAGGGTGCATATTACAACCAGGTGAATTTGGGGTCTTGCATGGTTTTCTGCTGGTTGGTTTGCTTGTTTGTTTGTTTTTGGGGGACAAAATTTAAAAAAAAAAACCAAACTTGTGGGAGGCATGCAGACCTACTGGCATATAGATTGAAACTAGAAAGAAAAGTGCTTCTTCAGACCCTTGTGAAGCAATATTGCTTAATTAACCCTACTTAAGCCCTACCTTGTGAAAAGGTTAATGGGATTTTTAATGACCCTGGGTGGTCAAGGCCTCAATTTTACATTTCTTCTGAAAGCAAATGGAAAATAGAACAAGAAAGCTGTTCAAACTTCTGTGAATCTGGAAAAAATTGGTTTACAGCAACAGTTCAGGTCATTTCCTATTTTATTTGAAACGGTTTACCCATTCCTTACCTTGGATCCACTGACATCACCGTGGATGTTCGATGCAGCACTGAGTTGCCCCTAGAGGATCTGGGTGTAGACTGCCGTTTCGCTCCCTTGCTGGCAGGGTGGAGAAGGGCCCGTTGCTCTGCAGCGACCTCGCGCGCAAAGCGGAACACAAAGAGCCATGATGGAGATGCTGGTTGGGCGGCACATGATACCCTCACTCCAGCCCCTTCCCCAGCAAGCTCTCTGTGTCGCACAGACCATAACGTGTGCGTCTCTCTGCCCCTAGAGAGAAACGCTTTATCACTGCTTTTACTCTTTCTGACTCCAGGGGTACAAACTGCCTTTTCTCTGAAAAATAGCCAATCTGGTCCATATCCAATTAAACTCTGACCAAGGCGTTCTCCGTTGGTTTTCATCTCTGATGTCTGCTGCTTCTGTTTAAGACCCAAGGAGTAGTTTGTACGTCCAGTTTCTCTACTTTCCCCAACAATACTCTTTGTTCTTAGGAAAGTCTCGTGCCTAGCAGCTTGTGTCGCTCAGTCCCTCGTTCGCTCAGTCCCGTTTCACATCAGCCTGATCACACTGTAGTCGTGTTGCTTTGACGTTTTGTGTGGACTTTGCTGTTTTGGGTAGCTCTGACATTGTTCTGTCATACTCAATTCTTCAGTATAATCCTGGTCAAAAAGTTATAAAGTTGTTGTTATTCTTACAAATAAGTGCCTTGCTGTTAAGGTATAATATAGGTGTATCTATTTTTTAAACTTTACTACTAATAATTATAATTGTATTTCCATTTCCATTGTGTTGTCTGTACACAGGTTTCACAATGGTTTTCAGACCTTATTAATGAATGAAATTGGAATAATGGCTTTGGTGTAGCAGACAAATAGCTTTAATAAATTTAGCCTTTATTTTTTTAAGCAAGATTTCTCTAACTGTTCTAATCTGAGCTGCACTGGAAACATATATGGAGACAAAGATGCTCAAGAAAAGAGAAATTAAATAGAATCTTTAACCTTAAATAGATAATCCTACCGATACTTGATCATTGCTTTTTCCATGATAGAAACCCCAAGTTCTTCCTTTATGTTTGCAAGAATGCCCATAATTAATTTATATGTTGCTACTGGTTTTCAGTAAGTCATGTCATTTAACTTTCATGCATTTACTTGAAAAGGCACTTGAGTTACAGGTTGATTGTGGGTACATATTTCTGGGCATTTTGACTACGAAATTATACAGCTATGTGGAATATACCATGAATGAGGAGAGCTATAGTAGTATCATGGCTGTTATTCTTTGTGAGCTGGCCTCCAGAGGGTGATACAGATGTTCTGCCTGGTAGAAAACATACACACCCATACACACATACTAATCAGTGCATTGTAAGAGTTAATTAATGAGAGGGATATTGCTTGTGAACAGTCAATACAGCAAAGCATTCATCCACAGGGTCACAAATGTGCATTCTTTGAATTTATCTAACGCAGTATATAGCAGATCACTTAGGGCGCTGCAGATGAAGCTATTAATTGCATTAAAAAACTGCCCATAATTAGGTTTGGAATGTAACTGTAATCTCTGGGATCAATGGTTCCTGACACTTGTCAAGTGGCAGGAGCGTATAACCTTTTCTTTTATAACCCTGATGAACACTTGGTGTGTCACATCCTTATTACATAGAAGAGTGGACTTTAAAGGTTGGAGAGTGAAAACAAGGTGCTGTAAAATTCGAACTCGCTGAAATGGCATAGCATTTTGTTCCTGTGGGCCAATTCCAGCGGTGGTGTAATTGTTAGGAATTCCTTTGAAACCAAAGAAGTTACTTGAGAGCTGAATTTTGCATTATACTTCTATGCTTGGCACTGGCAAGGGAGCAAAAGAATTAAGTTTCTTTTCAAAAGTACATGGCATGAATTTTGACTCCTGCTTCTTTGTGGATTGTGAGCATCTCTCTGAAAGGGTGCATTCCCTGTAGCTAGCCATCATATATAAATGGAGGAGATTGTACAATTACTTTATATAATTCACACTCATGCAAATTAAAAATGGCCACAGTCCATTGTTCCGAAACCACTCATTACATCCTCAGGTTTTGAAAATGAAGCTCTATTCAGAAAATTCTTTCTTTCTGCATGAAAATAGCTGGCAGAGAATCTCTCTCTACTACCTGAGGTATGAGATGGATATATATATATATATATATATAGATCTGTCTGTGTATGCAGATCCACGTGCGCCTGTACATGCTGTGTGTGTGTATCTTCCCCCGCTCAAGAGTAGCTGTTTAGACACACAAACACCGTGTGTGCAGAACGCAGCAGTATATGCACGCTGCTTACTGAATGCAGATAAGTACATACGGAATTTCTGTAAGTATGTGTATGCTGTATCTATACAGAAAGACACTGTAACCTAAGACTTTATTAAATCAAAAGGAGCATTTAAAAATTGCTTAACTTGGATCATGTGTCACTTCAACCTAATTTGTGGGAAGCTGTTAAATAAGTCTTCCTGTCTCCCCAAAAACACCCCAAGGATCAGTTCTCTAATGTACTGTTCTGCCATCAAATCTGTGTAAACAAGTATAAATGTTTAAAAAGTAAAGAATACTAATCAAGAGATGGAAGACATGTGCTGCTTAATAAATCTTGCCTTCAATTTATTTGTCTAGTGTTACAAAGGCAGAGGAGATATCAATTAATATAGGCAAAGAGGACCCATAATTTATAATTAACTGGCAAGTGGTTTGTAACAAACAGCAGCACTGAATCTAATAGCCAGTAGAAAAATAACTAGTGTTGATTTGTCCCTCGGCAAATTAATAGAGTGCTTATCAATGACAGGGTTACATAAAACTGCTAAATAAATAATCATCAGTGAGTTAGAGTGAAGCAGATCTTTAACAAGCTTAATCTGAACCTCTTGACATCTGTGGACTATGAAGAGATTAAATGCTAAGAAAGAGAAGACACACTATGCACGTTGTAAGCATGCTCAGTAGCTGGGCAAGATCACGTTCTTAGCTAATGAGAAATAAGGAAGCATTTTTATTACAAAATTACATTGAAAAATGATTTTCATTATAATTAGACTGAAAATTATAAAAGGTATATCAAAGAGATGCTGAATTGGAATTAACCAGATAAGAATGGCACTACATCTCTAAGCAGTGAGAACACATCAGTGCAGTCAATTTTGAGATATTTTTGGCTCAAGGTTTTTGCTTGGTTTTATTACTCACCTTTGTCCACTTCTGGTTTCTGTGTCACTTTTGCTGATATCCCCTGGTAGCTCACTAAAATCATTGCAGCAGCTAAGCAGTGCACCTGATTTTCAGAATGTATCTTATTTATGAGCCTGGAGATATATATATATTGGATATAATTTCTAGACATGTTTTACTTTTATAAAGGCTTTTTGTGCAGTAAGTCCATGTATTAAGGTCTCTCCAGTCCTTGCTTAATGATAATATGGGTTAGTTTTGTCCTGGAAAGCTTACAGTTCTCAGAAGCCCTAGCTAGAGCCATGCTGAGGAATCTTAAAAGGCTTTGTCTCCAAGAGAAGACGTACAGAAACTTTCTTCCCCAGCAAGGGGAGAGCAGAGACGGTTTTCCATTGTGCTTGATGCACAGGGATTGGAGTTATAATGCAGATCCCAGAGGGTCACCAGGAGCTCCTTGCAAGACTGCCGGTAATCAGGTTATGGCTCTGTCTCCTTTGCGCAGATTTTTTGGCGTTAAAGAGGAAAGGGCTGTCCTCTCTAAAACAGCTATGAATTAGACTACAGTGTGAATTCCCAGGGAATGAATTACTTTAATTTTTCCTTGAGTCCTCTGTCCTTTTTCTGGATTTGAGAAGAAAGACATTTTATGCAAGTGAGACTGCCATCTTTTTGGGACAGGGAGGGAATCTGCAAGCAAAAGCCGAGCTGAGAAATTTTGTTAGAGAGCTTTGTTGGAACTTGGAGGATTTTGATCTGGAGCAGAATCTGACCTGCGGCACAGAGCTGCAAGTCCTCCTCCTTTTTTGTGTGTGAGAGCAAAGCCGCTCTGACGTAGGCGGGCAATGTCTGGCGAAGAGCATCCTTCTGGGAGCTCGTACCTTCCCATCCATCCCTCTTAATCCTCCTCGTCCTGAAGGAGGAAAAGGACTCCTAGTGTATTACTACTCATTCAAGGAATTTTTTCTTCTAATCTTTTCAAACATGACAATGAGGCAGTCCAGGTACCAGAGATGAGTAGCTTGATGGGTCTGAATTTCCTTAGGTGGTGTTATGAATACAAAGAAATTGTCTGTAGAGGAGATCTTCCTGGTGAGGAGACTAAGTTAATCTTTTTCTGTCTCCATGGTTGAGTGGTTTGGGGTTTTTTTGGGGGGTGGGGTGGTGGTGGGCATCTACTTGTTTGGATTATACTGTAGATTTTCTCAAACCTCTCTGTTACTGGCAGCAAAGAACATTACTAGCAAGGGAAAGGTTATCTTTATATCCAGCCTCTCTTTTGCCCCTTTTCTAGACTCTTCTCCCTATAAAGGTTGGGAAAGAGGGAATTTTTAGGACCCACATGGCCCAAAGGGATATTTTTCCTAGTGGATGGATGTGGAAACTGCAATCATGAGAGAGAAACTTCATACTAATAACCCTTCACTAATTAATTTCTATGCATACTGCTTTCCTGATTTTTATTCCAAGACTGAGTCACCACTTAAACAGAACAGAGCGGAACCTCAATTTTAACTTCCCCCCCCCTTAAATTAAACCTCTCTATGGTGGAGACCAATGCTGTTACTGCCGTGCTGCAATGATGGTTCAGTATTGCTCAAAAATAATAACGCTATCTATTTAGAAGCAAGGAACTTCTGTTGCTTTGGATTTAGAAACATCTTAACCTAAGTGCAGGACAGGTCCGCCCCTACTTAGCTCTGTGCAAGCTGAGTGCTATCTCTAAGATCACGTTGTGCATACCGCGTGTCTGTGTATCACTGTGATTTGGTACCCTTTTCTCTTTTTTACAGATTGTTTCTAAATTTAGTAAAATCCTCCTCGCCTGGCTCAAACTGCAAAGAGTTGCCTGATTGCACACAACTATATAAATCATACTGGGTTAAATAAGGAACTAACAAGTTCAGAAAAATGTGAATTTCTATTGTGTGATATTATGGCATTGTATTATTATAGAGCACAACGTGCCTTGTCTGTTTATGGATTTCCATTCATTCTACATCAGGTGGGCCTAGAGATTGATAAATGTTTGCTTCCTCTGTAGCCGTAGTTTCACGTCACATCTGCGATGTCCAGATGGCTTCCTGCACAGGAGGGGGGTGTTCTTGCTATCCACCTCTACTGTCTACTCTATAGAGACTGTTTCGGTCCACAGAACAGTCTTCTGTCCCGGAGGGCACTTTTCACAGGCGCATAGCATGAACCAAAGTACAAGCTTTTGCAAGGTTGGGAAGAGCGTTGAGAGTATGAGACGTTGCTCTTGTGCAGCGTGTCAAGTTGAACCGAGACAGTTAATGCACTGGAAAGGAGAGGTTTTCCATGTGTGTTGAGGTAACAGGTAGATGGTGATATGGAGCAGATTGTGTAGCAAAGAGAATGTTAACTATATGAAAAGCACTCCTTTGAGTGGGTGAGTGCCTGTGGAGAAGTGATTGAGGAGATGAGGTAGGTGGTGTACTGTGTTTCTCACGGCACACGTGCAACGACTGTCCCAAAATTCAAGGGTTGTTTTTTAGATTATTTTCTTTGGGGGGTGTGGTCTTTTCCTCCTTGGTGTTGTTTTTGTTGTTGTGTTGTTTGGGTTTTTTATTTTTAATAAATGTGGAAGCTCACACATTGCTGTCAACACCCCGTGGTAGGCTCACCATGTCTAAGGTGCTATCAGGGAGGTTATAGGGCATTCATCAAAATCAAGCTGATGCAAGCATGATTACTCCCAAGAATGAGACCTCTTATACTGAAAAATGCTGAAGGCTGAAAAGGGGCTAATTTATTTAAATTATCTGTATACATGTCAAGCCCCATAGTTTCCAGAGGAAGCTGACAATTGTGAGTTAAAGAAAGCTTTTCTTAAATTTAACAACAAAAACCTAACAGAGAAAGTTATATCAGAAAACCTGAGGAACCGAGATGATAATCATCTGTAGTGATGCAGATGTACAAAAATACAGTTTTCTGCTATTAAGCTTTTAAATGTCAGTAAATGGCAGTTTAGTAGATCATTTGCTAATAATGATTAAATTTCTCATTAAAATGTTTCCTTCATTATTCTTCAGGTAGAAATGTGTAATTCAACGATTGTTACATCAATTATACTTAAAAAGCTCATTAAAATACTGAAATATTATCTCTCGTAGCCAGAGTACTTTAAGAGTACCGTACTAATTACAAACGGAATAAACTCTTGTAATATCACCATTTGAATTGATGCCTTATAAATTCTTAATGCAAAGCTAACATATAAAGTGTAAATCAAATATATAGATCCAATAAAACAAAACCTTTTTAATCTTGTTTTACCTTCAAAAGGATTCTGATTATTGTAATTAAATAATGCATGATATAATAAAGATCTAGAATGTGTGATTATTTCATTGGCAATTGAATATTGGTGCTTTTTATTTATGCAAGCAATTTATCACAGACAATATGCATCAAGCATTAAAATATTGATACAATTACACCTATCCTGCTGAACCAATAAAAAAACCTGTGACATGACTCTCTGCTGATGATACAAGGATGGTTTGAAATCCTTGTTAAATTTTAATATTCTGATGTGCTGCGTTATGCTAATTCTGGTGTGGAATAATATCTCCTATATCTACTCTTTTGCCTTCTATTTCTGAGAGATTACAAATCCAGCTTCACTTAGCATGGCTAACAAGTACTGCTTTGCTTGCTGCTCCGTTGGTCACTCTTAGGAAGAAACATTAAAAGGCAGCTTTGAATTTCACTTTTTAGAGTTATTATTTTGCTGTGAATACAACTGTTTAATTTTGCTGCTGCTGCTGTATCCTGTTAGTCTTTCGAAGATTTTTGCAAAGGCTTCTAGCACAAGTCAGGAATAACTTGCCTGTAGTCAGTGGATCTAGTAAGACTGGATTCAAAGCAAAGGCATTTCCATTATTGTCCCACTTTCTTAAGGCTAGCATCGTGGTGTCAAGGTAAACTATAAAAGGAAGGATCAGCTTCTTTCGGTCGGAACAGCAACTCTACCAGGTCAGGTGGAAATTTTGCTCAATTTCACAATTTACATATCTTTAATCTTCTAAACCCGGTTTCGTTCTAAAGGAACTAAAAAGCTATATTTAATAGGCTAGTAATTATTTTGCCACTCTTTTGCAGGTAAGCTGAGGTGCAGAGGACTACTTAAGGCTGTCTACTGAGCTAGTCTCTTGTCAGTCAGTTGAAAGGAAATAAATACTTAACAGCCCACAAACAGAGCCCCGGGTGCCCACCTTTATTTGCTATTTCAGCCAAGTCAACTGTCATGTAAGGAGTCATATTTCCTTGAGCAGAATAACACTGCAAAAGTTTGCACAAGATTAATCTATCCCACCATTCGTATACTCTAATTAATTTTTTGTGGGAACATCTCGAGTATGTGACACCTTTTTATAGCACAAAGAAAACAAAATGGCCTAAAACAAATACTTGCAGCTGTGCTGGCTTTCAGAAACGGCTTTTCGATATCACTGGTCTTTCAAGTGAGGAAAGAAATTGCAAGTTTCTGAATAAACAGCAGTAGAAAGATCGAAAAGCACCAGCAAAACATAAGGCTTGTGTAGCTATGGGTGAAAGTAAGCTGGGGGTCATCCTTGAAAACGTTCAGGATTTTCAGAGATCTAATAGTGACTCTTTCACTTCATAAAATTATAAAAATCATAATTTATGTGTCTAATTCACCAAACTGATGATCACAACCTATGAAGTGTCGAACACTCGATTCCCTTTATGAAGGAAGAGAGCATTTAGTATCTTGCAAGATGAGAAGTTCTGTTTTTCCATAACTCACCATGAACTTAATCATGGTTTTTTACTATCTCATGAGAGAATTTTTCTTTTCTTTTTGCTAGATGTACTAGTTTTTCTCAGCAGATACTGCCTGATCATCACAAATGTCTCTGTTATGTCATATTTATGAGCTCCTGTTTAGCTTAAATTAAAATCAAGCTCTCGCAAGAACTAGTCCAATGACCAAAGGCTGGTATTTCAAGGCATCTCCTTAGTTCAGATAAATGCAAACAAAATGGGTAAAGGGGAAACTTTTAATACCTGTGCTTTTTTAATCCAAAGTGGAAAGCTTACATGGAATAAATAATGGGAAAAAGAGAGTCAGTTAATTAGTCTGCTTGCTAATTGATTTTAAAAACTGTAGTTTGTAGGCATATGCTAGTGTTTGCTGTTAATTCCTATTTCCCTGGCTCCCAGCTCCCAGCCAGGAACTACGAAGGGACCACCTAATCGCAGTGCTGTCACGTGTCTGACAGAGTCTGAGGACCCAGCGCATCTACCCAGTTGCAATTTGCCAGCACTTTAACGCCATTACTACGTGGGCATATTGTGCTTGCATATGTACGTATGTAGGAGAAAAAAAAGTCACAAGGAAAAAGCATGCTAATATTTATGTGTCAGTAGATAAGAATATTTTCATTCTTATGTTCATATACATGGCTTGTTTGAAATTCTTTTGCTCTGTGGTCTGGGTTGTCTCTTTACTGTAGTTAATTGGGTGATGGTTGAGGGAAAGGGCTTGCTAACATGTAGCTTTGAATCATTTGTTTTAAAGAAATAAAAATTCTTGGGGGTTATTAGCACTGAAAAACATATTAATGGTTTACCTGTTAAAGTAGCAGGCTGTACCCAAAAATGTGCACCTTTACAATATAGATACTTCTTCTCTATAAAAGTAGCTGATTTAGTCAGAAAGGTGACAGTTAAGAGTCGTTGCAGGAGAGATTTTTGCATCTTTGCAGAGTGTCTTTTTTTTTCATACTTTACCATAGTGGCTGTCCATCACAGTTGTTATGTATGCAGGCTGAGTGAGCCCGCGGGGGATCCTAGTTATTTACACTCTTTTTCAAGCTTCGAAGCTGTTATAATCATTCGCTGTCAACTTTGTGCTGACACCGAATTTTACTTTGTGTTTTTTATGCTCGGTTTGGGTCTAAAATACTGGCATCCATACCCTACACTGTAATTCTATGGGTGACTGAGTTGACCAGCAATATACAGTATTACTAACAGAGCTTTAGAAACCTGCTGCATATGGAGATTTCAGGATTTGTTGATTGTGGACAGTAAACAAAGTCCCCGGGCTTTATGCTTTTATCCTAGTGGTGGCCCTCAGGAATAAACTGTGTACCGCGTTTCATCTCATTGCATTTTCATCTTTAAAAAAATGTAAATATTATTTTCGTTTCCTACAAAGCTGCAAAGTTAGAGCAGGAAAACTTTTTCATTGCATTTTTTATTTTCATACTTGCTTGTTTTCTCTAGGCCTGTGTTTTAAGAGATGCATATTTTCCTATGATCATCATATGTTTAGTGTGAAGCTGCAGATAGTAGTGGAGCTGGTAATGGGCTAATACTTCAGATCCAAATTGAAATAATGTGTGGTGTGAAATGTTGGGAATAAATTACCATGAAAGAGCATGCATTGACAAATATATAGGGGTTTTACACCCTTTTAGGTTTAGAAGGGCAAATTTGCATTCCTGTGCTTAAATGTCTTTGGTCTGCAATGCAGTGAATAAACAAACTTCTTTTGCGAGTGCACTAACCCTTTCCTTTATAAACAGGCCCCTTAAACTTAAATGACAGCACACTGACTGATTTCTACCTGTTTAAAGTGTGAGATATTGATGTCCAAGTTACCAGCTCCCGTATGAAATTTCAGGTGCTCTGGAGCCCGACGGGAGTGATCACACAAAATGATACGACCCTGTTCTTAACTGGACTTGAAATAAAACTGGTCAAGGAGCTTGTGTGCCTGGTCAATGTAATAAAGTAGACAAATAATTACTGAGCAAATCAAACACACTTACACCTCAGATGATTTTGAAATATTATCTATAATCGGGCACTTCTGTGCTAGGAGGAAAGGTTAATAAAGTAATTTAAAAAAGATTGTGTGGAGTATTACAGAAACAGAAGAGGACTGGTGATCGTAATTGTTAATCTCCTGAAACACCAGTCCTCTACTGCACAAGGCATATATTTTAGTACAACTCCTTATTGTTCATTCTACTTATTACTATATTGTACTGCTTAATTACCTTTTGTAAGAAATCTTATTTTAGCTTTCTTTTTTTCTTCATTAACAAATAATGCTGATGGAAATATTTAAAAAAAAAAAAAGCATCTTATTTAAAGTCCTACCTGCTAAGGATTGAGATGAAAACATTTACAGTAGATAGACAGATATGTATTTGGAGATTGAATGACTACAGAAATGCTGTTGCGAAATACCACAATAAAGTGGGTAAATACGTCTTCCACTACTCCCTTTTTAGCCCTGTTTTGTGTGAATGGAGCCTAGCATAGAACACAACAAGAAAGACTGAGGTTTTGCTTTTTGGTAGCTGTTATTACTTCCTCTGAACTACATTTCTAGTTCATGGTATTCCAGACAACTAAGATAAGATTTTTTTTTTTTTTCCCAAGGCAAAGAAACAAAGGTATCGGCTTAAATAAAAGAAAACTCTGTGTGCAGAAACACCTCATCTTAGTTTTAAGCTGTCTGTTGTCCACCTCCTTCCTTTATTCCAAAACCGTTATGTTGCTTACATAGAGCTCTACTGAATGCGGTTGAAATTTATGAATTTATGCAGCCACCATGAAGCCCTTGTACTTGGGCTCGCAGTGGCAGGTAGGTTACAGAGCAGTTTGGAAGTTAAAACCTTCTTACCCTCATCCAGTGTCAATGAACGGGGCTGCCGTGCCATTTACTGAAAAAGATGTCACAGATCATGAGGGTAGCAATTGTGTAAGTCTCTCTTTTGGAAAGATGGCGAGTTTTGAAATGGACATTTGCAACTTTTGCAGGAAAATGTTGTCCTTCACGCAGCATAACAACTATGCTGCTCAGAAAAAATTGCCACTTACCAATTCTGGTAATTCTTGGGGGAGGGGGGGGTGAGGAGGGGGAAAGCTGTGCGTGTGCCTGAACGAATGAGTTTTCCATGAGTTTGGTAGTAGAACTGGTTCACCTCACCCTTCTTTAGGTGTAGTTAGATTCTCCCAGATATTGAAATACTTTGAGCAAGATAAAACAAAAAGCCTTTCAATGGGCCAGATACATTGCTAGCTACCTCACCAGTATCTCTGAATCCACTGGTTGTCTTTAACCCAGAATGCCACAGTTACCTTGTAAGTGGAGTAGGAGGAGCGTAGCAGTTTGAAATGTGGAGTCTGCCCCAATTCTACTGTCTCTCTTGTGTCATTTGCCTCCTCTTGGATGGCTGTTTCCAGGAATACAATAACAGCTGCTTGCAGCTCCTGCAGAATACTTCCCCTGATTTATGGTAGCATGGCTGCTGGTTAGGGTAGCGGGAGACCCAAGAAGATGGATATTACAGTAAATATTTATAACAGTGATTTTATTGTGCATATATTACTACGGTCTGAATTGAAAAAAGTCTACTCCAAGCAGACATGACTTTGTGAGAGAAACACAGGCCTGTTCTCCATCTCCAGGGGATATAATCTCAAGGAAGTCTTAACAAATTATTTTCTCTAATATAAAATTTTGGCTAGTAGCGACTAACGTTGCTTGCATCCTTTTAAAAAATTCACCTGAGTGATTTGGTTCTGGTTGAAGCTGATTCTTTTTTCTCATTTGTTAAGACAAACATCCAAGTATGTTGTTCAGCTTTGTCATCTGCACGATTCTACATTAGATTGGAGTTTTCCTGTATGCTTTTGTAGATATAAGATGTACAGGTGGGGGAGGAAACTGGATAACATCTATATGGGCTTTACATAATTAAGGCCAGAGCACAGAACAATGTGACTTTTTTCTGCAAATGAGGATCCAGAGTTTCACACTATGAATATCTGAGATACAATACACTGAACAGGTTAGAAAAGTAATATAGTCATAGTAATTACTTTCATCTGGCAAGATATTTCAGTCAGCAATGACTAGCAATAAAGTAAAATGATCACCTTTACTATATCTATTACAAAAACAATTCTATAAAATAAGAAAAGCTTAAAATATCCACTGGAATATAAAGCATCGCTTCTGGAGTCATACCTTGCTTTCCTGTTTTCATGGGCTGTGGTACTCTGAAAACAATTGACTTGAAATGCAAGGCTTGGTTCCAGACAAAGGGGGAAAATGACTTCAATTAAGGATGTACAAATAAAGAGAATACTATCCATCACATTGCTGTAAAAATAAAATCTAGTTTTTTGGCTCTTAGGTTTTATACAAATCACTTATATCCTCCTTAAAAGAGGGTTTTTTTTTTTTTAAATATAAATATAGTGAATGCGAAACACCATTAATCCAGCAGTAATATCATCTGATAGTAGTTAATCCCTTCTTAGGGATGGCTTTGCTTGGTCCTTTGGAATATAGAAATGTGCCTTTACTGTTAGGCATTTTGTTTAAGCATCAATCAGTTCTTAATGCTTAATTGTCTCCTTCCCCCACCCCCCCGTATAAAAGACTACCAAGTAAAATGAATACTATCTTCAAAGGTATTTCCTTGGGAGTCTTATTACATTCTTTAGCCAGTTATTTTGTATTCTAAGGTTATGGATCAAGGGCAGTCCCATGCCTGTGGTTTGGACTTGGCTATCTGCTGTGACAGGATGATGCAGACGTACCAGAAGATCCTAATCTGTCAGAGGAAGTCTATTAAGTTCAAGCCCCTAAGCTGTCTCAGCCAAATCAGTGATACCAAACTTACATTTGTTTTTGTGATGACCATTCATTTTGGTCAAATGAAGAAATTGCTTGTGTGGGTTTTGTGGCTTCAGGGGTGAAATCTATGAATGTCACGTATCTTTTAGCCTCTCTGCTCTCTCTGAAACATTACTGAGAATGCTCTTGTATGGAAAAAAAAAACCAAAAACCACCAACCATTTTTATTGCAGCTGTTTATAAGTCACCTTGATCATAAAAAGTTGGGGAAAAGAAGCATTAGCTTCTATAAAAATAATTCTTTTTGTGAATAATAGATAAGGTTGGAAAAAAGCTAGACTGTCTGCAGACAACTCTGTAGCAAGAAGAAAAAGCAATCTTGAAATACATCTGGAAAGATTCATTGTGTTTTGGAATGGCAGTAAGCAATGTTACAGACTGTGGACCTTGGACTTCTGGAAGCTTTGGGCTTGGCTGATTTTGAGGTCCACTCAGTGCAGGAGATCAAACAGAAAAAAAATATTTAAGATATTTTACTGGTCTAATAGATTTAAGTAGAGATCTTCAGTTTCTGTTTAAATATCCACTGTTATATCAAGAAATGCATCAGATGATGAATGTAGAACTTTTTGTGCTGTTTTAGACATACCAAAAAAAAACCAAAATAGGGCAGATGGTGGCCATTTTTGGCGAGATAAGAAGGAATTGTTTATTTTCTAGCCTTTTTCAGCTCCAAGACATTTTTTGTCTCAATTATGTTTGATGTTATGATTTTTCCATCTCTCTTTTGGCAAATTCTGTCCCTATTGAAGTCAAATTCTGGCCATATACCTCAGCAGGATCAAGTTCATATCCTATATGTAGTGCCCTTTGGCTGCAGCTCGTCTAGCAAACTTTCACCAAGGAAGGTCTGAACTTATGAATCCAGAGTGAAGCTAAGTAAAGTCTTGGATCCAAAGTGTTTTATTTGGTTATGTTGGAGTTTTCATCACTTCAGTGGGGCCATGCTCAAATAACTACTTGCAGACCAGATCAAGAAATAAGTGATAATGTTAGGTTACTCCCTTCAATGTGCAAAAAGAGATTGCTTAGGGAATTGGATCGCCAGCACACGTAGGTTGGAAAGGTGCTGCATCCCTCTGAAACGTCTGTGATGCTTTGCTCATTTTTTAATTTGTCCTGTTTTCCTTCTGGACGTGACTGTTTAGAAAACCTCAATCGAAAGCATTGTATAAAGGGTGCGGAAAAGAAGAGGGAATCAAAATCTGGTGTTTATAAAATGTGAGTTTGATTATGCCATGTTGCCCCCAGCTTTATTAGCTCTGTTCTCCTACTGTTTTGTTCAAATTCTCTCCATGTGAGACTTCTATTTATAAGTTTATGCGACTTTCCACTCCTCTTCTCATTCCTTTTGACCCTGCTTCTGTTTTCTCCTCTTCCCTGTTTGCTAGCTACTGTACTTAGGACAGCTAATTTTTCAGGAGGGCCTATTTCCTCAGGAATGTGGCATTCAAAGTCCTGAGCTAATTCACCAAGTTCCACAACTAGTGCTAACATCTGGATGCAAAATGTGTGAATGGAAAGCTCCTGCAAGAGGGATTAGAGAGTAGCTGTAGAATGGAAAAACCCCAAAGTACTCAGTCTTTTTTTGATCACATTTTTAAAGCATAGGCCATGTTTAAACTAAAAAGTTTTGTCCTTAGGAAGTTACACTAGAAAATGACTCTAATTAATGCCTTTCCTTTGTAATGGTAAGATAAACATGATTTTTAATATTTTTTTTGATAGCCAAATTATTTCGGAATGTTACACATACATACAAAAATTCACTTCCTTTTTACTTGCCTTTATATATAAAGGTACAAGGTGCGTCACTTCTCCTAGGTCTCCCAAAATGGATCACTGACTGTGACGGACAGTAATTAGTATATCTTTTTGTGCAAGAAAACAAAGGTTACAAAGATGTAGTTAGGTCCATTTGCTTTCAAAAAAGTAATGTTGTAAGGAGAAAAAAATTATTTGCTAATTATACAAATTGCTGAGTTATTTTTTAAAAAAGCATTTAATCTAAATCTAACCTTATAAAACTTTATTCGTGTGACTGTTCCTTTGTTCTCATCAATAGCTTCATTGGAAACACTGTTTTTAAGACTAATAATGGGCAACGCCAGAACCAACTGTGTAAAGTTCCCAAACATATTGGTCCTGAACTGTATGTTTGAAAACCATCTGAAGTTTATTCCCATGTTGAGGAACCTGCAGGACTGCCACCTCGCAGAGCTGTTACCTTTCTCTCATCCCCGTTCAGAGAGATATTAGTATGCATTAAGCTAAGGTGTGAATTTATAGCACAGCAGCAACACTGTACCAAGTCTCCGTGTGACATTTTTTAGCTTTCACTGAGAGCCCCTTTGCAGGGTATGATTTAGTAGAAGTATTTTTGGGGTGCATTTGCACTGCAGGTAAAGATGTGACTCAGATCTATGTGCCTGCCCTGGGCTTGCCTTGAGCCCAGGTTGCACAGGACCAAAGCTGGCCAGTGTATCTGCCGGGTTCAGCAAAGCATCGCTAGGGATGCCCTCTGTCCTAGCTTTGAAGAACTGGTTATCTGTAAATTCACCTGCTGCTTCTGCATTGGTTACAGAAGAAAAAGGAGATCGTATGTTGCGCTGTGGGCTGATATGTATTAGGCGGAGTTGGTAACGTTGCATCACTCAGCCACTATATCATGGTATATACAATAGTGAAACATCATGTATAACGAGGATGCTGCTGTCACAGTGAGTACGGTGGTATGGGGCAGGAGGAATTAGAAAACGCAGTGTTCAGCGCAGTGAAAAAATAGGAGACAAACCCCTGAAATCAAACCCGTAGAACATTTTTGTTGCTGTCTTTTGCTTTGGAAAAATTTAACTGTTCTTAAATTACATGTAAAGGTGTTCCAGCTAACTGCTTCTGGCCCAATAAAAAGCAAGAAACTGGCAAAAAAATTATCATTTCAGATTCCAGCAGATTGGACTGTTCCCTTGTATTTTGTCTTTCCAGTCACCTGGATGTGGCGGTTAATCATTCATGTGTGTTCTGCAACTGAAGTTGCTGATTTTCTGCTTTGGACTCCATTTAGAGCAATCTGAGGGATGCTGTAACCCCGATTAGCTGGCTACCCCGGAGTGAAGTATCTTGTTATTGTAGAGGTGTTGTGGGTACTTTGTGCACCCCTGAAAACCCTAAGGAAAGTCCTTGCTCTCCATTCAAGAATGAGCACACAAAATGAGTTCACAAGACTGTTTCCTGTTAGTCAGAATACCCTGTAATATCACTTCTTTCAGATTGCTCCTGCATACTGAAAAAATGTTTGTTTTAAAAGACCCTATGTATGTGTACAAAACTGATTTGAATAATTTTAAACGTGTAGCAATATATGATATTGTCCCTTATGGCAGTTTAACAACTAATCTACTTGATGCAGTGATACTAAATATGCTTCAGAGAATGTGTGTCAGTCACACAGTGTGTGTGCTAGAGCTCTTCAATAAGATTTTAGTTATTTCAAGTCAGTATTTTCTGTTAGAATCCCCCCAGCTAAAAAATAAAATGAAAAGCCAAGTATCAACCTTGCATTTCAAATATGAACTGGAAACAAACTCAATTTACAATTCACTAGATGAAAATTGTTCTCTTCTGCCATAATTCAATTCACGTTTGGTTTATTTGAGAATTCATGTATTATAACCCTTCTTGCTCACACTTCTGAATATCTTGGTTTGTTGTATCCTCTAAGGCTGAGTGGGGTTTCTTTTGTTATTATTATTTTTATTTTTTCCGGGTTTGCATTGTAAGTGGAGGCCTCCCCCTCCCGACAAGACCTTCCACCTGAGGGCAGCACAGTCATCAGCTCTGACTAACTTACTCAGAGTCAACCTTTCTTGTCCCAATCCAGTTTCATCGCAGCTCCAGGTCAGGTTTTGTTTTAATCCCCCCCTTACATTGTTTGCAATAATGAGATATGATCACTCTAACTTTTCAAACCTTTCAACTTCATTTTACTGGGAGCTGCATCCCTTACTTTATGTTACAATATAGAGAATTTACCTCGTTGTTCCCTGTGCCATTATAGCATACAGCATCTTTCTTTGTATTACCTTAATGTGTTAATGTTAGAAGTAGCATACACAGAATGAGGTGCTAGGAGGGTCTGGATATCAATATGAAAATGTATACTTTTAACTTCATGCTGTTCCAAACGAAGCTGAACCTTTTTTTCTACTATTCCAAGATTTCTTCTCTTAAACTGGATGCTGACAGTGCAAGAGGTAACACCTTTCAGCAGGTAAAATATGTTGTTATGGAAGGGATGTATGGCAGGGATGCTGACAACAATTAGCACATGCTACTCATTAACAAACGGAGATTACAACTGAGCCGAAATGGCAGGCTGCCATCAGTGTGATAGTTACGGGGCAGTTTAATTTCTAACGAATGTGAGCACTGGATTAGTAACAATATTCAACAAAATGCTGCCTGCATTCTCTTATGGCTTTCATTACCAAATTGAAAATCTGTGTAGATTTCTGAAAATTACTTTTAAATGTAGCCAATCTCCTCGACTGCAAGGCTTGATTTGCTGGTGAGGGAGTCCTGCTGTGAGATTTTAATGAAAGATCATAGTGCCCCTCCAAGACCGTCAAAGAGCTATGGGCCCTAAAAGACCTGAAATAATCTGTTTTACTTTTAATGGCAGCCATTTTATATTCATTAAGATCAAAATGCAGTTTTGCAGGCAAATTGCAAAGCTGTTCCACTCACAGCTTGAGAACCTGGAGGCCCTACAGCTTTTTATCTTGTTCATAAGCAAATATGCAGTTAATATCTTTTAATATGCTTTGATGCTTGGTACCTTATGGGTACATTGTACTGGAGGTTAGAGAACTGCATGTTTCTTTGGCAGTGCTAGCAACGAACTAAAGCACTAGTCCTTTTATTTCCATAATGGCAGAAGAAATGAGTCTTTTTTTTTTTTTTTTTTTTTTTTAATATGAGCTCTGCTCAAATAAATTGTAAAGCACCGTGTAGTATATGTTCAGGGTCTCGTAGAAGGCACATTTTTTTCACTACATTCCATCTGTTGGTGGTTCTTATTATTTAAATTTATACGGCCACATTATTTAAATGTAAACAGCCAAATAAGATAGGATCAAATCATTGGCATCTGGGAACTGTGCTCTTATCCTCTTTGATTGTGAGGTTGTGTGCATTAATAATGGAGTTCTAAAGACTGTGATTCCACCTGATATACTGTATGACCTTAACAGTTGTGATTTTATCAGGGTTTCACTGTATGAGAAAATGAAGGTATTTTGCAGCTCATTTCTGGCAAGGCTAGTTT